>NW_025972249.1:0-9850 GCF_021869965.1 Rhincodon typus
GATGCTGCCTGGCCTGCTGTGTTCCTCCAGCTCCACACTGTGTTATCTCTGACTCCAGCGTCTGCAGTTCTTATTATCTCTGGACCAAGTGAGACTTGAATCCAGGCCTCCCAGTCAGGGGTAGGGGCATACCACTGCACCACAAGAGGGCCCCCATAATTATTCTCATTCTTGAAAAAAAATAACCATTTTTCTAATCAACCTGATCAGAGATGTTGTTATTGTATACCCCTGGAGCAGGTGGAACTTGAACCCAGGTCTCTCGATCCACGGGTGAGTACACTGCCACTGTGCCACAAGAAGGCACCTAACCATTATTCTCAAATGAACTAAGGACAATTTATCAACTTGTCATGTGGCAGACAGCACGAATTGCAAAAGTTAATTTGCAGTTGGTGCAAGCAATACAGAAGACAAATGGTGTATTAGTCCTTATTGCTGCAATTATACAAGGTTTTGATAAAATGGAGTACAATGTGTTGCTTTGGCTTCTGTACCTAAGGAAAGTTATATATGCATCAGAGGGATTAAATTGAATATCCATGAGAGGGTTGTCCTGTGGAGGAATCCTTGAGTTGTATGAGCCTGAGCTCTGCTGTTTATAAGAATGAGGAGTTAATTGATTCAGACACATAAAGATTCTGAGAATGCTTTACAGGGGAAATACTGAAAGGATATTCCCCTCAGCTGGAGAATTTAGAACTTGGAGGCGTTTTGGACTAAAATTAAACATTTCATAATTCAGCAGCTTGTGAATCTTTGGAATTCTTTACCTCAGAGAGAGGTGGATGCTTGGTAACTGAGAACATTCAAGGTTGAGATAGACACATTTTTTGAATTGTGTGACCAGGATTTTTGAATGAGAGCCTGGTGTGCAATGTTGGGCAAATTTGTGGCTCTGCAAACCTGAATTTTAGAAATGGCTGCCCAGCTGCTAGATTTCCAGTCTCACAGTAGGGTTGAGGGTTGGACTACATTAGAAATTGCATGAGGCCTTTGGAAATAGAAGGGCACTGGACATGGAGGCAGGCTGGGAGAAGACCTGCTCAGGACTATAGCTCTCTGTCTAATATTTAAAAAGAAAGATCAAACATAAAGCCTCCTTCTAGCCCTTATCCCTCACTTCAGTCTCCCCAACACAATCCACAGGTCCATCCATACCACCCCATGCTCTTCATGCCCTCCATGCCAATGTATGTCCATCTACCCAACTCCCATGCCTACCTTACCTTCTATGTCAACCTATGTCCCTGCACCATTCCATTGTCACTTATAACGCTGATGGCTAACTCATACCCCCCATGTGTCACCAATTGCCCTTTAACCTCCCACGCCAACTTATCCAGCATTCAAAATGCAAAGTGTGCAGAGTAAACCTGGTAAAGGAGTTCTGATCTTTGGGCCTGTCGATAGTTAGACTAACTTGCAAATTGGAGCTTATTTGAAGACTGGGGAAAATTTTGATAACAGTAAACAACGTATTATTTTTCTTACATTTGCGCATAAGGAAAATTTGAATGTGGGTTCGTCTACAGACTGTTGACCTGTGAGGAGGATTCATTGCTATCAATTCAGGCTACTCTAAAACAAGATTATTTATTTTACAGTCACATGTTGATTGTATGGTACCTATGCATTTGTATGAAACCAGCACCATAATTGAGATTGGAGGGTTTATTGTAACAATATTTACACAGTTCTCCAATCCACGCATTTAGTTTTTCTGACTTTTATGACTTGAATGTTAATAACTCACACAACTATTTGAACAGTTGACAATTTCTATCACACTCCTGAAACTGACGATTCAGTCATAATTTAACTCCCAGTCATTAGCCAGCTCACTTCGGGGCTATATTGCATTGTTCTTTACTCTGTTTAATTTTAATTTTAACAGATGTGCACAACAGGCCGCAAGATTGATCAGAAAACAACGATACTAAACATTTGAATTTTAGTGGTACAATACAAATGGGAATGAATGAAAATATGAAAGATTGTGGGGGGAGGAGAGTGTGCACGTATCGTCCCTGAAACCTCTGCACAAAACCAGTGCTCACTTTACAAAAGAGACAATACTGCGTATTATTTTCTTTTTTAATCCAATGTCTAGTGTATCTCCTTTTCAGTTAAATATCACTACTCAGAAAAATCTATCAGTTTAATTGAATTGATTTAAGGATTTAACTGTCCTTCATTAACACTTTAAGGACTATACTTCCATTGCTGTATTTAATTCAACTATTCAGTACAGCACATTAAAATTACTTTTGGATGAGCAGTCTTGCATGCAAAAAATTATAGCATTAAGATTGTACACCAGTGCCAAACTTGATCTCCAGCTTCATTTTAACTGTGTAATGGTTGCTGCGTTAGTAAATTGCCTGAAACAGAACCAAATCCCTCATCTTGTTGTGACCAGGTGAGCCAGTTTCAATGCAAGGAGAGTGGGAATGACTGTGATGGAATGCCTGATCCATGACTCAGACTGAATTCAGAACTTTCCAATGACTTCATCAATTTCAGTTTATTTCATGGCAAGAAAGAACTGCAAAATTGTGGATCAGTTTATGCTTAGAATGCATTTATTATGATTTTTTGTTTAAACTTTTAGCAAGAAATTCAAATAATTTTTTCTTTCTGGGTTCTTGAGAATCTGCTAACCAAAAAGTATCAAGATATGTAACTTCAGTTCATTCACATTGGAGCTAGGAAAAGCATGTCTTTTTTATACTAATTTTTAAATACTCTGAACATTTCTACATGTATTAAACATTCATTACACTTATTTACTGGTATGTGGAAGAAAGCAAAACCATTTCTAAAGTTGAAAAGATTCTCAGGAGTCAGAAGGTTTTTTGATGATTGTTTCTTATTTGCGTTCTATTGCAATAATGCAGTGCCTTTGACGAGTAAAGGGATAAACAGGAGAAAGTAAACAGTGAATGCAATGGAATCATTTTGAAGAGAAGCATTTGCAAATGAACTAATGTTTTTCTTTCTTTAGATACCTCATCTGGCTCAGAAGATGAGGGATCAGGGCCAGGTGATTCCCAAGGAACCCCTTCCTCCAGCCAAGGCAGTCTGAACATGGAACACTGGATAAGTCGAGCAATCCATGGCTCCACCACATCATCGACCAACTCCACCTCTTCGACACAGAGTGGTGGAAGTGGTGCTGCTAATGCGCTGGCTGATGTCATGACACAAACGCACATTGGTTGGTGCCAATATCTACGCTCGTCCATATCTCTTTATTGTTGTCATTTTTTGGAGCAATGCTTGAAAAGGAATCCTTTGTACTTTGGCTTGTTTAATGAACAACCTAGGTAATCAGTCAGCGCGAACCTCCTGGTAGTGAGATAGTCATTGCAGCATAGGCAGGAGTTAAGCAGCGGAACCACACAGAAGACGTGATGTGGCTGACTTTGTGTGAATTATCTGAACAATTGAAACTTCCGCTGGTGGAACCCTGTGAAAACATTTCCAACTCTTGAATTAGAGCCAAAGACTGTGGATGGTTCTGACTCACTTACCTGAACTTGCTGTAACTCCTGGGTACCTATACAAATAAATTCCCGGATGCACCACTAACACATGCATATGCACACTCATTACCTTGGCTGAAATGACCCAGCAGCACGTTGAGACTTGATTTCTCCCCCCACCCCACCCCCAAATCCAGCTAATCCCTGACATCTCACGAGCCGGCCTTGTTTCCATTCACCAACTCCTGACTCCATGCCCCTGACTCCACACTTGCCCTGTTGAGCTAACATCTCCCACACCCCCATTTTTCCCTCTTCTGCCTCACACTGTCTCTCCCTGACCCCCAAGGCAAAAAAGAAGTTTCTTAAAGTGATGTAGCCCAAACTTTCCGACAATTTAGGAAATAATTAGATGCTGTAGTGTTTTCTGCTTATGGAAAGTAACTGAAGATATACCACATGACTTTGATCATCTGTAAATATCTTGCAGTTTTGGCTCATAATGCTCCTGTGAAGTAGTTTGACCCATGGTATTACATTGAAGGTATTAATGTAAATACAAGTTATTGTTATTCAGCAAATCTTCCAATTAGATACCCGAGGGCATGAGAAAAAAAAAATATAATGATTCATAATCAGTCACTTCATGTAGAATTGACAAAATACGTAAAAAATTAAGAATAGTATATTTAGGGATTTGAGGGTTGCAGCTTGCAAGCATTAGTTAACCATAATTTAAATACTGTGAAGGGAATGGTTATTTGTGTTATTCTTTATGAATAAAATATAATGCACATAAAATATAAAATGCACATACCTGTTGAACAGAGTTACATGTTTGAAAAAATTGATCAGTGAAAGGGATAATCACTAATAATAAAAGACAGACTCGTGTCAACCTCTAAAGCGAGAAGATGCAGAGCTGTTTGTATCAGATTGAAGATTCTGGCTGAGTTGGGGGTTGTAGGGGTTATCCTTTGGTACAATACTCTATTAAACAAGAAGGAAGATTAATGGTGTCCATGGTATTGTTGGTAGGCTTGACAGACTGCTAACCATTTGATCCAGATTTGTGTTTACATGATGTGCTTGCAACAGCAATATTATAGACAACAAGGTGCAGGGCTGGATGAACACAGCAGGCCAAGCAGCATCATAGGAGCAGAGAGGCTGACGTTTCGGGCCTAGACCCTTCATCAGAAAAGGGGGAGGGGAAGGGGGTTTTGAAATAAATAGGGAGAGAGTGGGAGGCGGATAGAAGAGGGATAGAGGAGAGGATAGGTGGAGAGGAAACAAACAGGTCGAAGAGGCGGGGATGGAGCCAGTAAAGGTGAGTGTAGGTGGGGAGTTAGGAAGGGGATAGGTCAGTCCAGGGAGGATGGACAGGTCAAGGGGGCGGGATGAGGTTGGTCGGTAGGAGATGGAGGTGCGGCTTGAGGTGGGATATTATCTGGTTTGCTGTGCAAGACCAGACAGACATTGATTTTGATAGACCACCACCATCTTGATCAATTGCATTTAATATATTACATGTGCAAGTAATCCTAGAGAGTGAAATGGAGTGAGAAAATCATGGATTCTTGTGACCATTTCTTTAATGAAAATGATCTTTTTTAGCTCATTGGCACGAGATATAAAAATATCAATGCTCTATATTTGAAGAAAAGTGAATAAACATATTGGGGCAAGGGGTGTTATAATATTTTTTTGGAGCATTCTGTTAGCTGAAAGAATGAGTGCTCTAGTTTTTACTCTATTACTCTTGCTTTAGTCATTCAAGCAAAGAAAGGATTATAGGCCTGCAAAGAGAAAGTAAGATTGCCAATGGATTTTTAAAAAGAAGTAATTGCAGTTGTTCCTGTGGGTAAAAATGTGAATCTGTTAACTTGAGTCTTTAATCATGTATTTAATTGATACAATTGCTGTGTACATCTCCAGTACAATTTATTTTATACACGTTTTAAAAGTCAGAACAAAACGTCTTCTATTTCACACATTTCTACAACATCACTTGGAAGTGGTTGCTCTGAAAACCGTTATATAACATTTGTTATGTCAACATTTCTTACACAGATTCCTTCATTGAAATGCTCACACTTTTCCCAGGTGTTGATCTCACAGACGTTTCAATATTCATTTTATAATTTGCATGTGACAAATCAGTCAAGTTACTTCCTGAAATAAAATCTGGTCAGTCATTTTTATTTTGCGGGTCTGATATGCAGAATAAGATTTAAACAATAGTAAAAGGCCATAAAAGTTTGCAATGATATTTACACTTATCTGGAATATAAATAAATGCAAATAACTGTGGAAGTGAGAATGTAGACATCCTAGAGAAGGAGGGGGATAATTGTATAAAATCAACTGGCTACGAGGAAATGAGCCAAAATCACACTGTACCCTGCTGCTGTACCCTGGCAGGCATCTTTAGGCTATTGAAAAAATTAAGGAGGGCATTGTTAAGAATCTGGGGAAAATTTTTCAATCCTTAATTCTGTAAATTGGCATGTTGGATTTGTGAATAGCCAGTGCTATAACCTTATTTAAGAAGAGAGCGATTGATAGTGTGGTACTCTACAACCCTTACAGACATAAATATTCAGCGCAGGAATAGACCATTTGGCCCTTTGGACCTGTTCCACCTTTCAGGAAGATCATGGCTGACTCAATTGCTCTATATTCCCACCAATCCCTGATAATCTTTCACCCCCTTGCTTATCAAGAATCTATCAATCTCCGCATGGACTCTGCTCCCATTGCCTTTTGCAGAAGAGCATTCCAAAGAATCATGACCCTCCTTGAGAAAAAAAAATCCTTATCTCTATCTTCAGTCTTAAATCCAGTTTGTCCAGTGTTATGTATAAGTTCTCAAAATCAAGATGTAATTAGCAAGTATCTAGGAAAGTGTAGATGAAGTAAAGGCAGTCAGCACAGATTTCATAAACCCAAATCATGTTCAGCATGCTTAATTTTTTTAATTTGAAAGATTGTTGGAATGCAACAGATTTCCTCTTCACTTTTAGAAGCATACACAAGCAGCTTGTTATAATTCAGACTTTCAGCAATAAGAAATGTAGCAGTATGTATAAACAATCTTGCAGATGGGGATATAAGCTCTGGAATTTATTTTCCAATACTCACTTTCTCTCCCTCCTTTAAGATGCGACTTAAAACAATCTCTCTAATCTGGATGTTTTGTGAGTCTTTAGAGGGTTAGCATTTGTGGTGAAGAATCTTTAGCACAACTTCACACTGTAATGGCTCAGCAAATGAGTTGAACGGCAAACAAGGAAGACACATTTTGTAATGCGCACTTAACTATATTACAAAGAGTGACTGTGATATTCCTAATTAGTGGCCAGGCAATTAGTAAAGAAATTGATGGTAGTCAAAACTGACTTCTATTGGACAGTGACTAAGATAAAAGAATGAAAAGAGAGCAAAGTAAATCCGAATTTATTGATTATTTGACATTATATTGACTTTTCTCACCAGGTCATATATCTAACTTAAATTTTGGACACTAAAATCCTGCAGATGATGTAACTACTCGAATGCTTCTTAAGTAATCAAAGATGCAAAATTACATCTTAAAAAACATCTTAAAAAAAATATAAAATTGATTTTCTTTATATTTACTTCATATATAATCTTTTCTTTCTCTTAGAAAACCACTCTGCACCTCCAGATATTACAACTTATACAACAGAACACTCAATACACGTTGAACGTCCCCAAGGATCAACACCTAGAGCGGTCCCAAAGTATGGAAATGCTGAACTAATGGAAACTGGTGATGGTAAGTTCGTGCAAAGTCCATTAGTCAGTATTCAAGAAAGATACATCTTCTCAAAGTTAGTGCTGAAATCCATGTTAGATATGAAAAAAGGGATAAAATGCTTGAACAAGCAGAATTAACTGATAAACTTCAAACCTCTATTAAGGCATCCAATAATTCCTGTGTGGCTGATAATGTTGTAGACAATTTTATAAGTAGAATTTTCTATGTAGTGGTAATCCATCAGCAAATTTCACATGACAAAAAATCCTGAAACCACCGATTGAAGTGATGCCATTATACGGAGAGTTTGTCTTACTGACTTGCATTGACTCGAAATCTATTTCGAAATGATACATGCAGGGACAGACACTGCATCATGTCATGTAATACTTTTTAAAGGTGATGTAAATAACCATAGTTCCTGTCAAGTAAAATTACTAATCTCAGATCTGTAACGGCAAAGCTTTTCATGCTGTTGTGGGTAGATGGATAGCATAGAATTTTATGAGACCCTGACAGTAGGTACACCAGCAGTGGAGGAATTGCAAACTGCAAGTGCCTGGAAGTTCAACCTGGTATTCTTCCAACCAACTACCATCTGCTCCCAAGCTATCAGAAATTATATGGGGAGATGGGCGAGGTCCCCTCTGATTCTAGTTGATGCTCCTCCTGGATGCAATCTCTTGCAGCTGTTTGGCGAGGGGATCAGGGTGGAGGAGGAAACCTGTGCTGGCCTTGGATGGAAAAGTGGGGTGTGGTCTCCTTTGACTAATTAAGTCACCGACCCCGAAGGTCAATCCCTGAATGTTCTTAGTCCCCTTCCAACACTCCTGTCCCTAGCTTTTCTGACACAATCCCACCCACCTCACAACACTGTCCAGGAGCCTCTCCTCCTGTCACTGCTCTGAGCTTCCCCTCCACAATGCATTAACTTTGCACCCAGTTCCTGGAACTTAGCCTCATGGAGCTACATATAGTCCCAGCACTGGCCACTGCCCCCAGTGGACTTCCAGTGGCAGATTTGCTGGTAGCTTTCTGAGGCTGTTCTTGCTTCACACAGTGTTAAGTGATCACAGGGCAGCCAACATCAATGTTGCCTACTGATGTTTTCAGTGGTGTGGCAGAAAACCCCACCATCCAAAAAATTTTGCCCGTAATGTGACTTGAACATCTTTGTGGCCCATTTCTGAAGCAAATTGATGAAATCTCATGAGATGCCATGTTAGGTATTCACGATGCATGATGAGGGAAAATGAAGGAGAATGCAGAGAATATAACTTTTTTCCGTACTAATTCTGAGTATTTGTTGGTAGGATTAATTGCCTATACCAAGGTGTCCTGGTACTGGTTTGTGTTTCATTAGGCCATAAGACATAAGAACAGAAGTAGATCATTCAGTTGAGCCCGTTCCATTATTTTTTGAGGTCAGGACTGATCTGATGATCCTCAAATCCAGTTTCCTGCCTTTTCCCCATAACTCTTGGTTCCCTTACTGAATAAAAATCTCAGCTTTGAACTTGCTTAACAACTGCCTCAGCAGCCGTTTGAGATAAAGAATTCCACAGATTCAGTACTCTCTGAGAGAAGAAATTCCTGCACATCTCTTAGTTAAATTTGTAACTCTTTATTCTAAGATTATGGCCTCCAATCCTAGATTTTCTCTCAAAGAGAAACAACCTCTCTGCATCCACCCTATCAATCCCCAAAGAATCTCATATACTTCAATAAGGTTGCCTCCCATTCTCGTAAACTGTAATGAGTACAGGTCCAATCACGTGAGGAAGGGTCACCGGACCCGAAACGTTAACTCTGTTTTCTCCTCCACAGATGCTGCCAGACCTGCTGAGCTTTTCCAGCAACTTTGTTTTTGTTCCTGATTTACAGAGTCCGCAGTTCTTTTGGTTTTTACAGGTCCAATCTATTCAACCACTCCTCATAAGACAGTCTCTCCATACCTGTTATTAGCCTATTGAACCTTCTTTGGACTGCCTTCAATGCCAGTATATCTTTCCTTAGCTAAGAGACCCAAAATCGTTCACAGTATTTCAGCTGTGGGCTGACCAGTGCTTTGTATAGTTTTAGCAAAACCACCCTCCTTTTAGAATCCTTTGAAATAAAGACCAACATAGTTCTGTTGCTGAAACTGTTCTGATATTGCAGTTAAGTAGCAAATTACAACATTTTGTCTTAGTAATAATGAAGGAAATGTAATATTGGGCAATATTGAGGTTGGTTGGCTCGCCGAGCTGGTTTGTTGTTTTGCAGACGTTTCGTTACCGTGCTTGGTAACATCCTCAGTGCAGCCTCCGATGAAGCGTCGATATGTTTTCCCGCCTGGTTTTTAAACTCTGGGGTCCGTTGAGATGGATTGCCTCACTTCCGGTTTTCCTTCGTAGCGGAATGTATATGGGGTCGAGTTCAATGTGTTTATTAATAGCATGCTTCGTGAAGTGCCATGCTTCTAGGAATTCTCGTGCTTGTCTCTGCCTAGCCTGTCCCGGGATCTCAAAATGTTGCAACACCAAGATCCCGGGACAGGCTAGGCAGAGACAAGCACGAGAATTCCTGGAAGCATGGC
>NW_025972250.1:0-9850 GCF_021869965.1 Rhincodon typus
CCCTCAGTCTGACATTCTCACAGTGCTGCAATCTTGTAGCACTCCAACAAGTCTGACCCCTTGAGAATGAGACACTGCCTCAAGATTGACCCTCTCGCAATAATGCACCACAACAGTTCTGACCCTTTGGTGGTGCTGCATTACCTCAATACAGACCATATACATGTGAGGCACTTCCACAGTTCTCAACCGCCTGCAATGAGGCGCTACCTCATTATTGACTCTCTGACTCTCCAGCAGTTCTATCCCTCTGACAGTGCTTCAGTGCTGGCCTGGAACAGCTAACAGGGTCTCATTTTCCTCATTGATAGTAGGAACTGCAGATGCTGGAGAATCTGAGATAAAAAGTTGTCGAGCTGGATGAACACAGCAGGCCAAGCAGCATCAGAGGAGCAGGAAGGCTGACATTTCGGGCCGAGCCCCTTCTTCAGAAATGGGGGAGGGAAGGGAATTCTGAAATAAATAGGGAGAGAGGGAGAGGTGAATAGAAGATGGATACAGGAGAAGATATTTGGAGAGGAGACAGACAAGTCAAAGCGGCGGTGTTGGAGCCAGTAAAGGTGAGTGTAGGTGGGGAATCAGGAAGGACGGACAGGTCAAGGGGGCGGGATGAGGTTAGCAGGTAGGAGATGGGAATGGGGCTTGCAGTGGGAGGAAGGGATAGGTGGGAGGAAGGACCGGTCGGGGAGGCGGGGACGAGCTGGGCTGGTTTTGGGATGTGGTAGGAGGAGGGGAGATTTTGAAGCTTGTGAAATCCACATTGATAACATTGGGCTGCAGAAGTACCAAGTGGAATATGCGTTGCTGTCCTGCAACCTTCGTGTGGCATCGTTGTGGCACTGCAGGAGGCCCAGGATGGACATGCCGTCTGAGGAATGGGAGGGGGGAGTTGAAATGGTTAGTGACTGGGAGGCGCAGTTGTTTAGTGCGAACCGAGCGGAGGTGTTCTGCAAAGCGGTCCCCAAGCCTCCAGTTGGTTTCCTCGATGGAGAGGAGGCCACAACGGGAACAGCGGATGCAGTATACCACATTAGCAGATGTGCAGGTGAACATCTGCTTGATGTGGAAAGTCTTTTTGGGGCCTGAGTTGGGGTTCATTGGGGAGGTTTAGGGGCAGGTGTCACAATTCCTGCGGTTGCAGGGAAAAGTTCCGGGTAGGGTGGGACTGGAGGTAAGTGTGGAGTGGTCCCTCCAGAAAGCAGATAAAGGTGGGGAGGGAAAAATGCCTTTGGTGGTGGGGTCGGATTGCAGATGGCGGAAGTGTCGCAGATGCTGCCAGACCTTCTGAGCTTTTCCAGCAACTATGTTTTTGTTCCTGATTTTGCTGCATCCGCAGTTCAATTAGATTTTACTATGTTTTAGTGTTTATATATAGGGGGCTCTATACTTCAGAGTTTATTCACTGGGGCTCCTCTATTTTAGGGTTGATTTAACAGGGGCTGATGAAGTTATTTTCACGAACGTACTTATTTCAGCGAGATAAGCATATCAGAAGACTAAAATCTCACCTTCACCAGATGACCTAACATTTGATGCTAGTTAATTTAAAATTCTTATTTCAGCGTGTTAAGAAACTCAGAAGCTAAAAATCTGAACTTCACCAAATCACAATTTTTTTTTTATGTTTGTTTGACTAAAATGCTTATTTCAGCGAGTTCAGCACTTCAGAAGATCAAAATCTCAACTTCACCAAATGACACAACTTTTGATGTTGTTTTGATTAACGTGCTTATTTCTGCGAGATAAGCATGGCAGTAGACCAAAATCATAACTTCAACAAGACACTCAACTTTTTATGCTGTTTTGACAACATGCTTATTTCAGTGAGATAAGCACTTCAGAAGTCCAAAATCTGAACTTCACAAAATGACTCAAGTTTCGATGTTTGTTTGACTGACATGCTTCTTTGAGTGAGATAACCACTTCAGAATTCAAAAATCTCAACTTCATCAAATGACTTAATTATTGATGCTGTTTTGGCTAACACGCTTATTTCACTCAGATAATCAAATCGGAAGACCTACATCTCAACTTCATCAGATGAGTTGTTTTATAATGTTGGTTTGAATGACATGTTGATTTCTTTGAGATAAGCTCGTCAGAAGATCAAAATCTCAATTTCACCAAATGAATCAACTTTTGCTATTCTTTTGACTAACATGCATATTTGAGTGAGATCAGCACTTCTGAAGGCAAAAATCTCAACTTCACCAAATGACCTAATTTTTCATGCTAGTTGGACTAACATGCTTATTTCAGAGAGTTAAGCACTTCAGAAGACAAAAATCTCAACTTCACCAAAAGACACAGCTTTTGA
The DNA here is from genome assembly GCF_021869965.1 of Rhincodon typus. NCBI lineage: Eukaryota > Metazoa > Chordata > Chondrichthyes > Orectolobiformes > Rhincodontidae > Rhincodon > Rhincodon typus. The sequence continues at coordinate 2,318 of NW_025972250.1, forward strand.
TGCTGGTTGGTTTAAAATGCTTATTTCAGCGAGTTAAGCCCTTCAGATCACCAAAACCTGAACTCCACGAAATGACTCTAGTTTTGATGATGGATGGACGAACACGCTTATTTGGTTTAGATAAGCTTATCAGAAACCAAAATCTGAACTTCACCAAATGACTCAAATTTTGATGTTGTTTGACTAACGTGCTTATTTGAGTTAGATAACCTTATCAGAAACCAAAATCGCAACTTCACCAAAACACTCAACTTTTGATGCTGCTATGACAAAAATGCTTATTTCAGTGAGAGAAGGACTTCAGAAGTCAAAAATCTCAACTTCACCAAATCACTTAATTTTTTATGTTGTTTTGAGTAACATGGTTATTGCACTCAGATAAGCACTTCAGAAGACCAAAAACTGAACTTCAACAAATGAATCAAGTTTTGATGTTGTTTAGACTAACGTGCTTATTTCAGCGAGATAAGCATATCAGAAGACCAAAATCTCAATTTCACCAAGACACTCAACTTTTGATGCTGGTTTGACGAAATGCTTATTTCAGCGTGATGAGCATATTTGAAGACTAAAGTCTCAACTTCACCAAAGGACCTGACTTTTGATGCTGATTTGACTAAATTGCTTATTTCAGTGAGATAAACAATTCAGAAGTCAAATATCTCAACTTCACCAAATGACTTCAATATTGATGCTGTTTTGACTAACATGCTTATTTCACTCAGTTAAGCACTTTAGAAGGCCAAAATCTGAACTTCACCAAATGACTCAAGTTTTGATGTTGGTTGGACTAACATGCTTATTTACGTCAGGTAAGCACTTCAGAAGTCAATAATCTCAACTTCACCAAATGACTTAATTTTTCATGCTGTTTTGACTAATGTGCTTATTTCAGTGAGACAAGCACTTCACAAAACCAAAATCGAACTTCACAAAATGACTCAAGTTTTAATGTTGGTTTGACTGACATGATTATTTGAGTGAGAAAAACACTTCAGAAGTCAAAAATCTCAACTTCACCAAAGGACCTGACTTTGGACGCTGGATGGACTAAAATGTTTATTTCAGTGAGATAAGCACTTCAGAAACCAAAAATCTCAACTTCACCATCTGACTTAATTTTTGATGCAGTTCTGACTAACATCCTTATTTAACTCAGGTAAGCACTTCAGAAGACCAACGTGTCACTTCACCAAAAATGTTTGTTTTTGATGTTGATTTGAATGACATGCTTATTTCATGAGGTTAGCACTTCAGAAAACCAAAATCTCAACTTCACAAAATGACTCAATTTTTGATGTTGTTTTGAATAACATTCTTATTTCAGAGAGTTAAGCACTTCAGAAGGCTAAAATTTCAACTTCACCAAAAGACGCAACTTTTGTTGCTGGTTGGTTTAAAATGATTATTTCAGCAAGTTAAGCCTTTCAGATCACCAAAACCTGAACTCCACCAAATGACTCTAGTTTTGATGATGGATGGACGAAAATGCTTATTTCAGTGAGATAAGCACTTCAGAAGTCAAAAATCTCAACTTCACCGAATGACTCAACTTTTGATGTTGGTTTGACGAAAAATGCTTATTTCAGTGAGATGAGCATGACAGAAGTCAAAAATGTCATTGTTCATCAAATGACTTGATTTTTGATGCTCGTTAGACTAAAATCCTTATTTCAGTGAGTTAAGCACTTGAGAAGACTAAAATCTGAACTTCACCAAATGACGCAATTTTTAATGTTGTTTTGATTAACATGCTTTTTTGAGTGAGATAACCAATTCAGAAGTCAAAAATCTCAACTTCACCAAGTGACTCAACTTTTGTTGTTGTTTTGAATAACATGTTTATGTCAGCGAGTTAAGCAGTTCAGAAGGCAAAAATCTCAACCTTACCAAATGGCTTAATTTTTAATGCTGATTGCATTAAAATGCTTATTTCAGCGAGTTAAGCACATCAGAAGAGCAAAACCTGAACTTCACCAAATGACTCACGTTTTGATATTGGTTTGACTAACATGCTTTTTTGAGTGATATAATCACTTCAGAAGTAAAAAAAAAACCTGAACTTCACCAAATGACACAATTTTTGATGCCAGTTTGACTAACATGCTCATTTTAGCGAGTTGAGCACTTCAGAATTTCAAAATCTCAAATTAACCAAATGCCACAACTTTTGATATTGTTTGGACTAACGTGCTTATTTCAGCGAGATAAGCATAGCAGAATACCAAAATCTCAACTTCAACAAGACATTCAACTTTTGATGCTGTTTTGAAGAACATGCTTATTTCACTGGGAAAAGCGCTTCAGAAGACCAAAGTCTGAACTTCACTAGATGACGCAAATTTTGATGTTGGATTGACTAACAGGCTTCATCCAGTGAAATAAGCACTCAGAAGTGAAGAATCTCGACTTCACCAAATGACTCAAGTTTTGATGTTGTTTTGAGTAACATGCATATTTGAGGGAGATAAGCACTTCAGAAGACCAAAATCTCAACTTTACCAAATGACTTAATTTTTACTACTGATTGTATTAAAATGCTTATTTCAGCGAGTAAAGCACTTCAGAAGACCAAAATCTGAACTTCAACAAATAACTCAAGTTTTGATGTTGGTTTGACAAACAAGCTTATTTCAGCGATTTAAGCAATTCAGAAGGCGAAGATCTCAACCTCACCAAATGACTCAACATTTGATGCTCTTTGGAATAAAATGCTTATTTCAGCGAGTTCAGCTCTTCAGCAGACCAAAACCTGAACTTCACCAAATGACTCAACTTTTGATGCTGGTTTGACTAAAATGCTTATTTCAGTGAGATAAGCACTTACGAAATCAAAAATTTCAAATTCACCAAATGACTCAACTTTTGACGTTGTTTTGACTAACGTGGTAATTTCAGCGAGATAAGCATATCAGAAGACGAAAACCTCACCTTCACCAAATGACCTAACTTTGAATGCTGGTTAAATTAAAATGCTTCTTTCAGCGAGTTAAACACGTCAGAAGCCAAAAATCTGAACTTCAACAAATGACTTGATTTTTGATTCTGGTTAGACGAAAATGCTGATTTCTGCGAGTTAAACACTTCAGAAGATTAAAATCTCAACTTCACCAAATGACTCAACTTTTGATGCTGATTTGACTAAAATGCTTATTTCAGTGAGATAAGCACTTCAGAAGTCAAAAATCTCAACTTCTCCAAATGACAAAATTTTTGATGTTCGTTTGACTAACATGCTTCTTTCAGCGAGTTAAGCTCTTCAGTAGACCAAAATCTGAACTTCGCAATATGCCTCAAGTTTTGATGTTGGTTTGACTAACTTGCTTATTTCAGTGAGAAAAGCACTTCAGAATTAAAAAATCTCGATTTCAGCAAGGGACCTAAGTCTCGATGTTGTTTTCAAAAACGTGCTTAGTTCAGCGAGATAAGCATATCAGAAGACTAAAATCTCACCTTCACCAGATGACCTAACTTTTGATGCTGTTTTGACTAATACACTTATTTGAGTGAGATATGAACTTCAGAAGGCAAAAATCTCAATGCCATTTGTTGAAGTTGAAATTTTTGATTTCTGAAGTGCTTATCTCCCTTAAATAAGCATGTTAGTCAAACCAGCATCAAAACTTGAGCCATTTGGTGAAGTTCAGATTGTCGTCGACTGAAGAGCTTAACTCGCTGAAATAGACATTTTATTCCAACCAGCATTAAAAGTTGAGTCATTTGGTGAAGTTGAGATTTTTGCCTCTGAAATGGTTAAATTGCGGAAATAAGCATGTTAGTCAAACCAACATCAAAACTTGAGTAATTTGGTGAAGTTCAGATTTTGGTTGTCTGAATTGCTTATCTCACTGAAATAAGCATGTTAGTCAACACAGCATCAACATTGAAGTCATTTGGTGAAGTTGAGATTTTTGACTTCTGAAGTGCTTATCTCATTGAAATAAGCATTTTAGTCAAATCAGCATCAAAAGTTTGATCCTTTGGAGAAGTTGAGGTTTTAGTCTTCTGATATGCTTATCTCACTGAAAGAAGCTTTTTAATTTAACCAGCATCAAAAGTTAAGTCATCTGGTGGAGGTGAGATTTTAGTCTTCTGATATGCTGATCTCGCTGAAATAAGCACGTTGGTCGAAACAACATCAAACGTTGAGTCATTTGCTGAAGTTGAAATTTTTGATCTTCTGAAGTGCTTAACTCCCTGAAATGACCATGTTAGTCAAACTAACATCAAAAATTGAGTCATTTGGTGAAGTTCAGATTTTTGTCTTCTGAAGTGCTTATCTCGCTGAAATAAGAATTTTCATCTAACCAGCATCAAAAATTATGCCATTTTTTTGAAGTTGAGGTTTTTGTCTTCTGAAGTGCTTACCTCGCTCAAATAAGGATGTTAGTCAAACCGACATCAAAACTTGAGTCATTTGGTGAAGTTCAGATTTTGGTCTTCTGAAGTGCTTATCTGAGTGACATAAGCATGTTCGTCAAAACAGCATTAAAATTAATTCATTTGGTGGTGTGGTCTTCTGATGTGCTTATCTCTCTCAAATATGCATGTTACTCAATCAACATCAAACCTTGAGTCATTTGGTGAAGTCGAGATTCTTCACTTCGGAAGTGCTTATTTCAATGAAGGAAGACTGTTAGACATGCCAACATCAAAAATTGAGTCATTTAGTGAAGTTCATATTTTGGTCTTCTGAAGTGCTCTTCCCAGTGAAATAAGCATGTTAATCAAAAAAGCTTAAAAAGTTGAGTGTCGTGTTGAAGTTGAGATTTTGGTCTTCTGCTATGCTTATCTAGTTTTAAAAAAAACATGTCAGTCAAAACAATGTCAAACGTTCTGTCTTTTGGTGAAGTTGAGATTTTCATCTTCTGAGGTGCTTAATTCGCTGAAATGAGCATGTTACTCAAACTAACATCAAAATTGAGTCATTTGGTGAATTTCAGATTTTTGTCTTCTGAAGTGCTTATCTCGCTGAAATAAGCATTTTAATGCAACCAGCATTAAAAATCAACTCATTTGATGAAGTTGACATTTTTGACTTCGGTAGTGCTCATCTCACTGAAATAAACATTTTTTGTCTAACCAGCATCAAAAGTTATGTCGTTTGGTGAAGTTGAGATTTTAGCCTTCTGAAGTGCTTATCTCGCTGAAATAAGCATATAAGTCAAAACAACATCAAAAGTTGAGTCATTTTGCGAAGTTGAGATTTTAATATTCTGAAGTGCTCACCTCATGAAATAAGCAGGTCATTCAAATCAACATCAAAAACTAACATTTTTGGTGAAGTGTGATGTTGGTCTTCTGAAGTGCTTACCTGAGTTAAACAGGCATGCTGTCAAAAATGCATCAAAATCTAAGTCAGATACGGAAGTTGAGATTTTTGATTTCTGAATGCTTATCTCACTGAAATAAGCATGTCAGTCAAACCAACATCAAAACTTGAGTCATTTTGTGAAGTCGGATTTTGGACTTCTGAAGTGCTTAACTCGCTGAAATAAGCATTTTAATCCAACCAGCATCAAAAGTTGAGTCATTTGGTGAAGTTGAGATTTTGGCCTTCTGAAGTGCTCAACCAGCTGAAATAAGCATGTTAGTCAAAACAACATCAACAGTTGAGTCAATTGGTGAAGTTCAGATTTCGACCTTCTGACGTGCTTAACTCAATGAAATCAGCATGTCATTCGAACCAACATCAAAAACTAAGTCATTTGGTGAAGTTCAGGTTGAGGTCTTCTGATGTGCTTATCTGAGTGAAATCAGCATGTTGGTCGAAATATCATTACAAAATTAAGTCATTTGGTGAAGTTGAGATTTTTGACTTCTGAAGTGCTTATCTCACTCAAATATGCATGTTACTCAAAACAACATCAAAACTTGAGTCATTTGGTGAAGTTCAGATTTTAGTCTTCTCAAGTGCTTAATTAACTGAAATAAGCATTTTAAACCAACCAGCATCAAAAGTTGTGTCATTTGGTGAAGTTGAGATTTTACTCTTCTGATATGCTTATCTCGCTGAAATAAGCACGTTAGTCAAAACAACTTCATCAGCCCCTGGTAAATAAACCCTAAAACAGAGGAGCCACAGGGTATAAACCCTGAAATACAGAGCCCCCTGCATATAATCACTAAAACACAGTAAAAACTAAAGGAATTGCGGATGCAGCAGAATCAGGAACAAAAACATAATTGCTGGAAAAGCTCAGCAGATCTGGCAGCATCTCCGACACTTCCGCCATCTGCAATCCGACCCCACCACCAAAGGCAGTTTTCCCTCCCCACCCTTACCTGTTTTCCGGAGGGACCACCCTCTCCGTGACTCCCTTGTCCGCTACAAACTCCCCTCCATCCCCACCACAGCCGTCAGTTCTCCCTGCAAACGCAGGAATTGCGACACCTGCCCCTGCACCTCCGCCCTCAACCCCAACCCAGGCCTCACGAAGACTTTCCACATCAAGCAGATGCTCACCTGCACATCTGCTAATGTGGTATACTGCAAAGCGCTGTGCCCGTTCTGGCCTCCTCTACATCGGGGAACCCAAACGGAGGCTTGGGGACCACTTTGCAGAGCACGTACGCTCGGGTCGCACCAAAAAACTGTGCCTCCCAGTAGCGAACCATTTGAACTCCCCCTCCCATTCCTCAGAAGACATGTCCATGCTGGGCCTCCTGCAGTGCCAGAACGGTGCCACCCGAAAGTTTCTGGAACAGCAACTCATATTCCGCTTGGGAACCCTGCAGCCCAATGGTATCAATGTGGACTTCACAAGCTTCAAAATCTCCCATCCCTCCACCGCATCCCAAAACCAGCTCAGATCGTCCCCGCCTCCCTAACCTGTCCTTCCTCCCACCTATTCCCTCCTCCCACCTCAAGCCCTATCCCCATCATCTATCTACTAACCTCATCCCGCCCCCTTGATCTGTCCGTCCTCCCTGGACTGTCCTATCTCCTTCCTAACTCCCCACCTAAACTCACCTTTAAAGGCTCCATCCCCGCCTCTTTGACCTTTCTGTCTCCTCTCCACCTATCTTCTCCTCTATCCATCTTCTATCCGCCTCTCCCTCTCTCCCTATTTATTTCAGAACCCCTTCCCCTCCACCGTTTCTGAAGAAGGGTCTAGGCCCGAAATGTCAGCCTTCCTGCTCCTCTGATGCTGCTTGGCCTGCTGTGTCCATCCAGCTCTACAACTTGTTATCTCAGATTCTCCAGCATCTGCAGTTCCTACTATCAATGAGGAAAATGAGACCCTGTGAGCTGTTCCAGGCCAGCACTGAAGCACTGTCAGAGGGATAGAACTGCTGGAGAGTCAGAGAGTCAATAATGAGGTAGCCCCTCATTGCCAGCGGGTGAGAACTGTGGAAGTGCCTCACATGTATATCGTCTGTATTGGGCTAACGCAGCACCACCAGAGGGTCAAAACTGTTGTGGTGAATTATTGTGAGAGGGTCAATCTTGAGGTAGTGTCTCATTCTCAAGGGGTCAGACTTTTTGGAGTGCTACAAGATTGCAGCACTGTGAGAATGTCAGACTGAGGG
>NW_025972251.1:0-9394 GCF_021869965.1 Rhincodon typus
ATTACCCTGAAGAGGTCCTGAAGAAGGGTAATACCCCAAACATTGACTACTCCTTTCCTCCAGGTGCTGCCTCTGGCCTGCTGTGTCCTTCCAGCCTCCTGTTTGTCAAACTTGCTCAGTTACTGATTGCATGGGACTGCCACATGTTACACTCTCCACTCCAGATCCCCAATGTAAGAGGGGAGGACCCGTCCCCTGGGCATCTCTGCCCCCGGAGGGCAATATGTTACACCAAGGCGTGTCTAGGCGGAGGGTGAAGGCACGGCAGTGGAGATTATGCAGCACTAAACCGCACAAATAGCAATTCCGTACCGTTTGAAAGGGCACCGGGAGGGTATTCCCGAGATGGCTCAGATTGTGGGGCACCACGTCACGGGGGAGGGTCTGTGGTGCGGGGCCAATATCGAGTTCTGGTTCACCCAGAAATCCACTGCACACCAGAGCTGCTTTGCGTACACACGAGGTGTTGGAGCTGGGGCCTTGTCTGCCAGGCTCTGGATTATTGGGTTGTGAACCAGGGATGGGCCAACGTTCTCGCGACCAACTGTGCCGGTGTAATCCAGCCTGCTCCCTCTACCCACCCTGCTCATCCCCAACTCTGCTCAGCCCTGTACCCCAAACACTCTCCTCCCATGGCCTGTGCAAACTACACTTGAGGAGGAGCCTGTTCCTGAGCAGGGGCTCCCTTACGAGCATTGCCATTCCCACAGAGGGGGAGAGCTTTGGCACAAGCCCTCTGTGTCCCAGACTGTGATCAGATCCAGACAGAAGACAGGCAATTCCTGGGAGAAGACTCAAGGTTGGACCGCTCCATGAAGAGGAAGTGTGTGTGTGTGGTAATGGAGGTTTCCCGCCAGATGGAAAAGAGAATAAAGTTGGCCAGAATGGGGGGTGGGAGGGGCTGCCCTGATACACTCCTTTCCCAAAGTGTAGGGGGTACCATCAGGGAGCTGTTAACTTTCACTAAGGCACTCTACAGCGGTGTGCTGAAGTCAGATCGAGGTGACAAACTGCATCGTGAGCCTAAAAGCTGACAGAGTCCCGAGCAGATACTCGTGATCCACTCTGTTGATCCACCTTTTCCTGATCAAGGGAGAGAAAGCCACTCGACAGGCCAGCCCTATGGGAATAATGGGTCCATAGCCAACCAGACTGTGTCTCAGTGACTGAGAACAGCTTGCTAAAGGTCCTGCAGTTTCCCAATGGGAATGAGGGAATGAGGGGGACAATGTCTGTGAGCGCCACATCTCTCTCCTCGTCTAACTCAGCGCTGCTCATGACCCACACCCAGTCCTCCTCCAGGTCCTCGCCTCTGACCCCTGACCCCTCCTCCACACTGAGTGCAGGGGGGTGGTCGGGGGTCACCGACTGGACACACCCTTACCTCGACCCCACCTCCAAGGTCGACAGCAGGAGGATCCTTTACAGGGACCTCCCAAGTCTTGGTGTATACCAGACTCAACTAAAATATTGATTAAAATGTCGGGCTCCCTGGGTGGCAGCGGTTCAGAAACCTGCTCCATTCCCAGGGCAGGGTCACCCTCTGTGCCTGGGGAAAGATCCCAGTAAGGGCAGGGGGTGGGGGTGGGGGTGGGGGTGGGGGTGGGGGTGGGTGAGAGTACCCGACATAAAAGGTTCCCTCAGGATACCTATCCCCCACCGTAGCCACAAGCCAGCACAGGCAGCACCTACAGACCTTCCAGTTCCTGTGGAATGGGTAAGACCTCAGTGCTCACACCCTGACCTCAGCATCTGAGGTGCCTGGCCCATTTGCGGTGGACTGTGGGGATGGGTTTGTGTCCCTCTCCCCTAGTGAGGAAGGAGAGGGGTTTGGGGGGGTGCTACTCCCTGATCCCCTGGAGTGGGGGGTGTTGTTAGTACTGGACCCTCCCTGTACCTCTGACCCCAAGGAGTGGCACTTTTGTCAGGAAATGGGGGAAAAAGAGACACCTCCATCTATCTCTCCACTGCCCTGATGGCCCCCCCCCCCTCCCACTCAAACATTCTCCCTTTTACCTTGTCCTTCTTAGGTTTTGGGCACATGAGGGGCCGGGGAGACTGGGGAGGGGGGGGTTGGGGGGGAGGGACCATCGTCTCAATCACACTTTTCTCATTGATGGGGCCCTGGGATGGGCTCTGAGGGTGGGCCCTGGGATGGGCCCTGAGGTAGGCCCTGGCATGGGCCCTGAGGGTGAACCCTGGGGTGGGCCCTGGGATGGGCTCTGGGGTGGATCCTGAGGGAAGCCCTGGGGTGGGCCCTGAGGGTGGGCCCTGGGGTGGGCCCTGAGGATGGGTCCTGAGGGTGGGGATGGGGGGTGGTGGTGGTTGATGATCTCAGGGTCACCCGGTGAATCCTCCTGGGAGGCCATCTCCAAATGCTTAGCCTTTGTCCCCTGAAGACCCTCTGTTCCTACCCCACTGGTGTCTGTAAGTGAGGTAAACCCCCTCCCCTCCTGCGGTGGGGGGGAAACGGTGTGTCACAAGGGGAGAGGTGACAGCGCTGGCAGCAGTTGCTCAGGTGTTGGCAGTGACCTTTTGGGGAGGGTGGTTCCTCCAGAGGTGCCCTACCTCCTGACAGGCATGACACCCCTCACCCTCCGCTGACCAGAATGCCTGGTGTGCAGTGCTCCTCCTGCCCAATCATGAAAGTGCCCCCCGTGACCCCCTCCTGGGCCAGGCAGACACAAAAAACCTCTTGCCAGAATGTGCCAACATGTCTTGGGTGGGCATCCTTCAGACCAGGCAGTAATGGTACCGCGTCCCAACCACCTCCCCCCTCATCCCCGAGCCGGCTAAGTGGGGTGAGGGGTTGGGGGGTGTGGGTGGGGTAGGGAAGGAGCTCGGGTGGAACAAAGGGGGCGATGATAGAATGGCCCTCTGAGCAACTACCTCCAGAGGGTCGATGGGCAGGAACACACCACCGACAGTAATCCCCTTCTCCCAGGGGGAGGTACACGGCCCGCTCAATCTGCAGGAAGGACACTGCCTTCCCATCCACCTTCGGTACGGCGACAAAGGTCGGGGGTGGGGAGGGGACACTGATTACCCACGCCAACGCCACTGTGCATCCCTCAATGGTCACGTTGGGGGTCAATGTAACATTTCACCCCGAGCTGTTTTATTGAGTAAGTAAAGGACGACAAGGGCACCAGGGTGGGGGGCACACAGAAGATCCGAGGTAGGAATGACTGGGCCTCACCACGGATATTGTTTTAGAGCACTCCACGGTCGCTATTGCCCATCCACAACCAGGACCAACACTTCCCCTCACACAAATAGTGGGTAAAGGAAACTGAGAGAGTCCCATGAGGCCTCGCTGGGCACTGTCACCTCAGGCAGCTGTGTCCCTGACCTACCATCCAACCCCCCAGATCCAAAACAATAGCTCCGCCTGCCCCAGCCGCCCCACCTGCCCCAGCCCGCCAAACTCAGAGGCTATAGACACCAGCAGCAAAGGCAGCGCAGTCACAAATTAATAATGAGATGGACCAGGCTCTGAACATTCCAGGCCCCAGACTCCAAAATGCAGTCACTCACTGCCAGCGTTCAGGCCCCAAGCAGTTAGTGTCCAGGCCTGAATCCCCCGACTGAAGGAGTTGTCCAGGCTCCACAAACAAGCCTCCTGGGCAACAGCCGAACTGACCTACAGGGGTTCACACTTCTCAGGGCAGAAGCAGCAAGTCCCAAGCTTGAGTCCTCGCAGGCAGCCTGCGGCACCCGTGATTCCTGCCTCCAGGCCCCAATCAGCAGCAGCATGTCCCCGGCACAGCAAGTGTTATTAGAACAGTCTTCAACTCCCCCAAGGAGAAATGTCGACCAGCAGGTTCCCAAAGGTGGCAGCAATGGAGAATCCCAGGTTTGAGTGCCTCCGAGCAGCACCCAGAGGCTCCAGCTACAGGCGGGGTCCCAGAAGACTGGAGAATAGCCAATGTTGTTCCTTTCTTTAGGAAGGCCAATTGGGATAATCCAGGAACTGATAGGCGGTTGAGCCTTACATCAGAGGTAGGGAAATTATTGGAGAAGATTCTTAGGGACAGGATTCCCTCGCTTTTGGAACAGAATGAACTTATTAGGGATAGTTAGCATGGCTTTGTATGAGTGAGGTCTTGACTCACAAATTTGATTAGTTTTTTGAGGAAGTGATGAAGATGATTAATGAGGGCAGGACAGTGTATGTTGTCTACATGGACGTTACTGAAACATTTGACAAGGTCTGTCCTAGTAGGCTGGTCCAGAAGATTAAATCACATGGGATCCGCAGTGAGTCGGTAAGTTGGGTATAAAATTGGCTCAGTCATAGCTACTGGAAGTCTGTGACCAGTGGTGTTTCATCAGGATCAGTGCTGGCAACTCTGTTGTTTGTAATATATACAGATGATTTGTATGAAAATATAGACAGCTTGATTAATAAGTTTTCAGATGACAGGAAATGTGATGGAGCTGTGAATAGTGAGGAAGTTTGTCAAAGGATACAACAGGATTTAGATCAGTGGGAAAGTTGGATGGAGAAATAGCAGATGGAGTTTAATCCGGACAAGTGTGAGGTGATGCATTTTGGGAGGTCACGTATGCAGTGATTGTAATAAGGTCAACTAGAACGTGAGATAACAAGGTGTAGAGCTGGATGAACACAGCAGGCCAAGCAGCATCAGAGGAGCAGGAAGGCTGACGTTTCGGGCATAGACGTCTCGGGTTAGAACGTGAGTTCCCTGGATGAAGCTGTTAATTTGGTCCAATCAGGGAGCCCTGGCTGACATAAAAAAGTTCAGTGTCAGAGATCCTGACACTCTAGTACCTGACTCTGTATCAGGCAGTACTATAGTCAAGGACTGTTGATGTGTAAATAAAAGGTGATTTTGTGGAATTATTTCAAAATGCAAGAAGAAAGTACACAGTAAATAGTCAGACTTTTAGGAGCATTGATATCCAGAGGGATGTTGGGGTGTAAATCCATAGCTCCCTGAAACTGGATCCTCAGCTTCCTGATACACAGACTGCAGTGAAGATAGACAACAGCACATTCTCCATGGTAACCCTCAAAACTGGCACCCCGGAAGTACGTGTTCTCAGCTCCCTACTGTATTCTCTGTACACACACGACTGTGTGGCCAAATTCTGTATGAATGCCATCTACAAGTATGCTGATGACACCATGGTGATACAATGGATATCGAACAACGATGAGTCAGAATACAGGAAGGAGATAGAGGACTTAGTGTTGTGGTGCAATGCTAACAATCTCTCTCAATGTCAGTAAAATAAAAGAACTGATCATTGACTCCAGGAAGGAAGGAGGAGGACATGCCCCTATCTACATCAATGGAGCTGAGATGGAGAGGGTTGAGACCATTCAGTTCCTAGCAATGACAATAACCAACAATCTGTCCTGGACCTACCACGTAGATACGATGGTCAAGAAGGCACAACAACACCTCCTCTTCCTCAGGCGGCTGTGGAAATTTGGCATGTCTGTAAGGACCCTCACCAACTTTTACAGATGCACCATTGAAAGTATTCTATCTGGGTGCATAACGGCCTGGTATGGCAACTGCTCTGCTCAGGACCGTAAGAAACTACAGAAAGCTGTGTGTACAGCTCAGACCATGATGAAAGCCAACCTCCCATCCATGGACTCGATTTACACGTCTTGGTGCCACGGAAAGGCTGCCAACATCATCAAAGACCCCTCCCACCCCCGTAATGCTCATGTACAATCTCTTCCATCAGGCAGAAGATATAGAAGCTTGAACACACGCACCAACAGGTTCAAGAGTAGCTTCTTCCCTGCTGTTACTAGGCTGCTAAATGGACCTCTCTAACTTCAAATAACATTGATCTTTCTTTGTGCACCTCCTGTGCAGCCATAACCTCGCTCTGTCTAAGCACCCGATGATCTGTATATTCTTGTTTGCTATGATCAGCCTGTACTGCTCACAGAGTGAAACTTTTCACTGTACTTAGGTACATGTGACAATAATAAATCAAATCAAATCAAAAGTGGCAAAACAAATGGACAAAGTGGTAAAGAAGGCATAGGGCGTGCTTGCCTTCATCGGTCGGGGCATTGAGTATAAAAGTTGATCAGTCATGTCGCCTTGATTGGGTTGTAATAGCTATAAGAAAAGTTTGGACAAATTTAGGTTGTTTTCAGTAGAGTGTCGGAGCTGAGGGGCGACCTGATATAAGTAAATAAAATGATGAGAGGCATGGATAAGGGGATAGTCGGACTCTTTCCCAGGATATAAATATCAATTACTAGGAAGTATAATTTTAAGGTGAGAGGGGGACAGATTGAAGGAGACGTGCAAGGAAAGTTTTTTACACCGAGGGTAGTAGGTTCCATGGAAAGCACTGCCAGGGGAAGTGTTAGAAACAGATACAATAGCAATGTTTAAGAGACATTTAGACAGACACATGAACAGGCAGGGAATAGAGGGATATAGATCATGTGCAGGCAGGTGGGATTCATTTAGAATGGCATCATGGTCAGCAAAGACAGTGGGCCAAAGGGCCTGTTTTGGTGCTGTACTGATCTATGTTCTATGACTGGAAGTTGCTTAGACACAATATTGGGTAGACAACGCTTCTGAATTTCAGAATTGTACACGCGGGGAGGCAATGACCTAGTGGTATTATCGCTGGACTGTTACTCCAGAGATCCAGATAATGTTCTGGGGACCGGGGTTCAAATCTAACCATGGTAGAATTTGAATTCAATAAATATCTGGAATTAAGAGCCTAATGATGACCATGAATCCATGGTCAATTGTTGGAAAAACCCAACTGGTTCACTAATGTCCTTTAGGGAAGGAGACTGCCATCCTTACCTGGTCTGGCCTACATGTGACTCCAGACCCACAGCAATGTGGTTGACTCTTAACTGTCCTGTGGCCAATTAGGGATGGGCAATAAATGCTGCCTGGCCAGCGACGCCCTCATCCCACAAATGAATAAAGAGATATTCTAGATGCCCTTGCCCAGCCCACACTACACTTGGTGATTCAAGCTGGTTTGGGCGGGATGGAGGAGTTGGCTACTCTCCAGAAAGCTTCTCATTGGCCTGGTCCATGGATTGTCATTTACAAGACTTTGATTGCTGTGCAACCTTCTGAGAATCTGTATCGGCATTAACCATGTCCTGCTTCATCAAGTAGTTTCAGTCACAGTTCACACAACAGTAATTCACGACAACAAAATTAATGTTTAAAACATCCTCCACTACACCGTTTCAAGCTGGAATAAATGTGCCATGCATGAGCTGTAAGTATCACATCTCTTCCCAGAAAACATAATTGAAAAATAAAGTGAGCTTCTCCTGAATAAATTGTGCTGAATATTCCATTTCTTTCTATCTGCAATGCTTCTAAAGCTTTGACTCGCAGTGTAATGGTAAAATACAGACAAATATCAGTCAGATCAGCTTGTTGACAATGTGACAATGGGTTCTTTAGCATTATTTATAGTGTTGATCATTGATTGCACAGTTGCTGATCTGGTTTATTTTTGTCCAGTTTCCCCCTCACTAACACTGATAAACCATATTGTCTGCAGCACACCTTATAGATCTTTATAACTCACTGGTCCATACATTTCAATGGTGTCTGGACAGGGCCAACAGCGACATTATATCACATTAATAGTAGCTTTCACTAAGATGCTCTTTACTCTGCAGCTTACCAAGTGTGTTATAGCTACAAATTCAACTGTGCAGGAGCCCATAATTTTCCTTTGAGTGTCAAGTTCTGATTTAAAGCACAAAAATTTACATTTGATTTAAAACAAAAACTACAATTTGCATTTATTGGGCACTTTTAACAGAGTGAACTATTCCCTGGTGCTCCACAGTTTGACTCTGAGCCAACAAACATTAAAATTACAGCAGGGTGATTGAAAGCTTTCTCAAAGAGGTGGGTGATAACTGACAGCTCAGAAGAGGAGAGGGTATGGGAGAGATTAAAGGAGGTGGTTCCAGAGTTTAGGGCTCAGGTTCCTGAATGTCCAGCTCCTGCCAAAAGGGAAGGGAATGGGACATGAACAAGGGAAATGACATGGGACCAACCTTTCACTGTACCAACAATAATCACTGCTAACTTGATCATGCACCGTTTCTTTTAATGAGCATTTGGCTGCAATTACATTGGCCCAATTTAAGGAGGTGATTTGCATCTCATATACTTGTAAAGACGATTCCACAACAAATTTGATCTATCATTTAAACATGGGATGAGTATAATGATGTACAATTACTCAATTAATGCTGCACAGCATGAATGCTTCGATATTTTGAAACACTAGAGGTTCCATCGAATCTCCTACATGATGAATTGGATTAAGTGAGGTATATTGTCACATGTACTCCCAGTTTTACAACAGAAAGTTAATAAGTCGCCACTTAAAGGGCATCTTACACTCAAAGGTACCCAGATACAGAATCGAAGTGACAAAGCAGAAATGGAAGGAAAGCAAAGTTAAAAAGTTAAATGTTACAGTCCTTCTCACTGAAAAGGAGAAGAACAAAGAAACACTGTTAACAGTTTAACACCACAGTCCATAAGCACCTGGCCATTGCTGGTCCCACACTCTTCACAATGGATTGAGCTCCCAAGCTGTGGGGTTGACCTCGCATCTTCTACTGTCCCAGATTGCCTGCTCTGACTGCCTTCCAGCCGGTTCCTGCTCTCACTCCCTTCCAGCCTGTCACTGCCTTCCAGCCGGTTCCTGCTCTCACTGCCTTCCTGTTCCTGCTCTCACTCCTTTCCAGCCTGTTCCTGCTCTCGCTGCCTACCTGTCACTGCCTTCCACCCTGTTCCTGCTCTCACTGCCTTCCACACTGTTCCTGCTCTCACTGCCTTCCACACTGTTCCTGCTCTCACTGCCTTCCAGCCTGTTCCTGCTCTCACTCCCTTCCAGCCGGTTCCTGCTGTCACTGCCTTCCAGCCTGTTCCTGCTCTCACTCCCTTCCATTTCCTGCTCTCGGTGCCTTCCTGTTCCTGCTCTCACTGCCTTCCAGCCTGTTCCTGCTCTCGGTGCCTTCCTGTTCCTGCTCTCGGTGCCTTCCAGCTGGTTCCTGCTCTCACTGCTTCCAGCCTGTTCCCGCTCTCACTGCCTTCCAGCCTGTTCCCGCTCTCACTGCCTTCCAGCCTGTTCCCGCTCTCACTGCCTTCCTGTTCCTGCTCTCACTGCCTTCCACCCTGTTCCTTCTCTCACTGCCTTCCTGTTCCTGCTGTCACTCCCTTCCAGCCTGTTCCCGCTCTCATTGCCTTCCAGCCTGTTCCTGCTCTCACTGCCTTCCTGTTCCTGCTGTCACTGCCTACCACCCTGTTCCTGCTCTCACTGCCTTCCAGCCGGTTCCTGCTCTCACTGCCTTCCTGTTCCTGCTGTCACTGCCTTCCAG
>NW_025972251.1:9494-9848 GCF_021869965.1 Rhincodon typus
CCTGCTCTCACTGCCTTCCTGTTCCTGCTCTCACTGCCTTCCAGCCTTTTTCTGCTCTCACTGCCTTCCAGCCTGTTTCTGCTCTCACTCCCTTCATTTTCCCGCTCTCACTGCCTTCCAGTTCCTGCTCTCGCTGCCTTCCAGCCTGGTCCCGCTTTCACTGCCTTCCTGTTCCTGCGCTCACTCCCTTCCAGCCGGTTCCTACTGTCACTGCCTTCCAGCCTGTTCCTGCTCTCACTGCCTTCCAGCCTGTTCCTGCTCTCACTGCCTTCCGGCCTGTTCCCGCTCTCACTGCCTTCCGGCCTGTGCCCGCTCTCACTGCCTTCCGGCCTGTGCCCGCTCTCACTGCCTTCC
>NW_025972252.1:0-9847 GCF_021869965.1 Rhincodon typus
TCGACCTGTTTGTTTCCTCTCCACCTATCCTCTCCTCTATCCCTCTTCTATCCGCCTCCCACTCTCTCCCTATTTATTTCAAAACCCCCTTCCCCTCCCCCTTTTCTGATGAAGGGTCTAGGCCCGAAACGTCAGCCTCTCTGCTCCTGTGATGCTGCTTGGCCTGCTGTGTTCATCCAGCCCTGCACCTTGTTGTCTCGGATTCTCCAGCATCTGCAGTTCCTACTATCTCCGTCTCCGCTCCCTGTAGCTTTCCCAGACTTGAACTCACAGACTATCCGCCAAAGTCCCGCCGCCGTCTCTAAATCTTCCGGAGAGGAAGTAGAACTGACGTGCGTCCTGGATGGCAGCAGCGCAGAAGCAATGTACTAGTACAGACAATTCCCGGGGAGCGGACTGCAATTGCTGTTTTACTCCGTTACCACCGGTGCCGTGGATCCACGAGAGACAGTGGGCGGTTTCGTTGCCGAGCGAACGAGTGGCTCCATGTTTAAACTGAAGACCTCCAGGCTCCAAGCCAATCACTCAGCCATGTATTACTGCGCCTGGAGTCTTCACAGCGACTCAAAGAGATGTAGCAGCTCAACAAGAACTTAAAAGGCCCCTGGAAACATCTAACTATGAATAATAAAGCCGCATCCGCTACGGGTTATTTTGCAAAGTGAATGAGTTTTTAGAATAACAAGAGGCAAAGATAAAGACACAAGGAAGGCATATAAAAACACAGAATGTGCGTTTGTAAGAAAATAAGACAGAATGCAATATAGAGTGTAAAATTAAACGGACGAAGGGAGAGTAAAAAAAGTCTTCTGACATTGTGTTGCACTTCTGCAAAAGAGCAGCAGAGATCAATGGAACAAAATTCTTTAATAAGGCTTATAGGATCCCAGAGGCCAATAATCCCTGACGAGACTGGTTACACGGTTATAGAAAGAAGCAATTTAAACATCCCCTAATTCTGTTAAACCAAAGCAGGAGGAGCCGCAGTCAGTATTCAGATCAATTACATAGGCACAGGAAGATGCCATTTTGCCTCTAAACGCTATACAACATAATTAGATAATCCATTCATTCATGAAAGTTGCTCTACTTTTCAATCTGATCATGGAATAAGCATGTCCTTACTGTATCTTCCTGCTTTGGTTTTATATATTTGTCTTGAAATTATCATTTCGCCTGAGCCCCAACAACTCACCCAATAATGTGCATAAAGGAATGAATCCTCATAGAGCGTCCAGAACCCCTAGTTCTTAAGTTTATGTTTGCCTCATCGTCTAGATGTATCATCACAGGGAATCATTTCTCTTTATCGAATTTATTAGTACACAACTTTCTATCTAATCCTTAATTTGTTAACCAGGGGAGGCGATGGCCTCATGGTATTATCACTGGACTGTTAACCCAGAGACCCAAATAATGTTCCGGGGACTCGGGTTCGAATTCTGCCACGGTAGATGGTGGAATTTGAATCCAATAAATATCTGGAACTAAGAATCTAATAATGACTGTGAATCCATTGTCGATTGTCTGGGGAAAAAAACCATCTGGTTCACTAATCTCCTTTAGAGAAGGAAACTAACATCCTTACTTGGCCTGGCCTACGTGTGACTGCAGACCCATAGCAATATGGTTGACTCTTAACTGCCCGCTGGTCAATTAGGGATGGGCAATAAATACTGCCTAGCCAGTGACGCCTTGATCCCATGAATGAATAAAGGAACCAGCAAAATATATCAGACTAAGTATATGCTTACCTAAGTAAAGCTGCGTGCAATCCAAATGCATTACCATCGAATGACTCATCATTAACATCATGTGATGTATTACTGACCAGAAACATAACTAGCCCAGCCACTTAAATTTTGTGTTTGAAAGAGCAGGTCGGGAACCAACAATTCTGCAGGGACTAACTGACTTGACTCCCCAAAGGCTGTCCCACTTTACAAGTCAAAAATCACAAGTCGGGAATGTGGTGGAATGTTCTCCACTCACGTGGATGAGTCGAGCTCCAACAGCTCCTAAGAAGCTTGCTGTCAACCAGAACAAGGTTGCCACAATCAGTTGGCAGCTTATCCACTCCCTTCAAATTTCAATCTCTCCACCAACAGCACACAATAGAGTAGTGTGTCCCACATACATGAAGTACTCCAGATATAGTCTCACCAACTCACTGTACAATTGCAACAAAACGTTTTTACTTTTATTTCCTTTACAATAAACGACAACATTCCATTTGCTTTCTTAATCACTTGTTGCATACTAACTCTTATGAATCATCAGGACACCCACATTCTCCTGTGCCCTCAGAGCTCACTCAAACATTAATGATATGCTCTGTTACTATATATCCTGCCAAAGTGGACAGCCCCACATTTTCCCATGTTATATACGATCTGAAAATTTTTGCCCAATCACTTAGCCTCAACCACTTATTTCCCTTCTCAGATTCTTAATGTCCTCTTCTCAATTTACTATCCTAACTATTGTTGTGTCATCAGCAAATTTTGCCGCCACTTATTCTGGCTCATAAACAAAGTCATTGATATAGATAGTAAATAGTCGACGCCTGAGCAGTGATTCTTGTGGACTCTATTCGGTTCATCTTGCCAATGCGAAAATGGCTCATTCATGCCTCCTCCCTATTTTCTGATAGATAAAAGATCCTCCATCTAAGGTAATCTGTTAACACTTACATCATGAGTTCTTAGGTTGTTCAGTAACCTTTAATATGGCACCTTATAAATGCCTTGTGGATATCCAAGGAAAACACAGCTATCGTATTACGTTTTATACATGTTGCTTGTTACTACCTTAAAGAACTTCAATAAATTCATTCAAAACAATTTCATTAATACAGAACTATCTTAATTCTGCCTGATAGCATGGAGAGATGTTTTAAGTCCTCTATCATGACCTCCTCAACAGTAGGTTCCAGAGTGTTGCTGCCCAGGACAGATGTCAAGCTAACTGACCCATAGCTTCTTCCAGTCTACTGCCTTCCTTATGGAGAATAGTGGCCTTCGCCTTTTCCAATGCAATGTGGCCTCTCGGAACATGGAAAATTTTGTAAGAATAAAACCAATGTATCTGATGTCTCAGCAGCCACTATTATTAAACATTTGTGGATGAATTCCATGCCCGTATGTGTTTTACCTTGTAGTTCAAGCAATTGCTCTCAATGTATTTTCCATGATTGCAGTTGGTCCAAGTTCATCATTCCCTTTCACTCCCTAATTTGTGAGTGTTTCTGACGTATAATTTGCGTCCTCTACAGTGAAGACTGGTGCAAAAATGGGCAGGTTAGGTGGATTGACCATGTTAAATTGTCCATAACGCCCAGGGATATTCAGGTTATGTGCATTAGCCATGGGAATGCAGGGAATGGTCTAGGTGGGATGCTCTTCGGAGGTTTTGTGTGGACTTGTTGGGCCGAATAGCCTATTTCCACACTCTAGGGATTCTAAGATTCTTAAGCTTCTGTTTAATTCAGCTGCTATTTTCTTACTTTCTATTAATAATTCCTTAGATTCATTCTCCAGAGAAACACTGCTCAATTAACTTTTATGTTTAATTTTTAAATGCCTGTGGTAATTTTCACTCTCTGGTTTTAGATTTATAATTAGAATTTTCTTGTATTATAGTCACTTCCTCATTCTTTAGCCGTCTTTGCCTTTAGCAGACAATAATTGCCCTTATTAAAATTTTGAAACATGAGTCTTCATCACAATCTTTGTCCCTTAAACTAATGAGAAAGTCAACCATATTATGATTATTGCTACCTAGGGGATCCCTTGGCAAGATTACCAAAACTTGCATCATATATCTACTGGAAGAATAACTGCAGCAGATACATTGGAACATCATCACCTGTGAGTTCACCTCCAAACCAATGCACCATTCTGAAAATGTATCATAGTTCCCTCAATGTTGCTGAGTCAAAATCCTGAAACCTCCTTTCCAACAAAATCTGGGTGCCCCTACATTCAAGAACTGAACAAGTTCAATAAGACAGCACACATCCAGTTTTTCCAGGAAAATTCGGGGATGGTCAACCATCCTATGAACGAAATCCTGAAAGGAAAACGACCCTGAATGTACATGTGTTAGTTCACTGAAAGTGGTAGGACAGGTTGACAGACTGGCTCGTCAAATGCACAGTGTCCTAATAGGGCTTTTTGTGGTGCAGTAGTATTGTCCCTACCTCTGGTCCGAGAGACTTGGATTCAAATCCCACTTACTCCATGGATGTGTAATAACATCTCTAAATAGATTGATTGCATGTATCTACAACACTCTAGTCTTCATTGCTAATGGGATATAGACAAATGTGAGGCAGTTACATTGAAATTGTATCAGTCATTAATTAGACCTCGTTTAGAGCATTGTGACCAGTCAATCTCCACTCTTTAAGTAGGATCTGAAGGCACTGAAAAGAGTACAGAGCAAATTGGTAAGAATTGATCCCGTTATGAGGATGTAGTAAAAATGTCCTAAGACACATTACAAGGGTATGATCAAGAAACTTGTGATAAAGGATAATATAAAATATAATATGGTAGACCACCAACTTTTGCTCAAACAGGTATGTTTACAAGAGTAACTTAAAAGAGGAAAACGAAGTAGAGAGGCACAGAGAATAAGGGAATAAACGCAAGTGATTATTGTCTCATAGTTGCAACTGGGGTCGCCGGCAGCAGAGCAATGGAAATCCAGAATGGTGAACATGCAAGAGTTATCATAGCGTTTTGGAGATGAAGAAGATCACATAGATAGACAGGTTATAGGATTTGCAGAGGATTACATGGACAGGGGGTTTGCAAGGGCTGAAGGAGTTTACACAAATAGGGTTTGTTTGAAGGCCAAGAAGAGTTTTCTGAGATAGGAACAATTTAGGGGTAAGACGAAGAAACAGTGTGAGGGAAGTGTGAGGTCCTGGAGGAATTGCAAACGCAGGCTATAGCAGTTCTAAAATTAAGATGTTGCTTAAATAAAACAAATGTGGAGATATCTTGCCAAACCATGCAGAAACTGATGAACTCACACCTTGTGTTCCATGGACAATTTTACCTTACATAAGCAGGGATATAGTTGCATTAGAAGCAGTCCAGAGAATGTTTACTGGTCTGTTCATAGGATGTGAGATTTGTCTAATGAGGAAAGATTAAGCAGTTTGTGTTTATCTGCATTAGAATCAAGAAAAATCAGAGGTAATCTTACTGAAATATATATAATTTCAGAGGAAAAGTGGCAGGGTAGATGTTGAGAGAAACTGTTCTCTTTTGGTGGAATCTGAAATTGTGGGAACACTTTCACTTAAGATGGAAATGAGGAGTAACTTCTCAGGAGAACATAAGGAACTGGTATAGAGGTGAAAGCAGTCTGGGCTAGTATGCAGTGGCCAGTGTCAGGAATCAACCAATCCAGTTCAGGAGAAGCTACTCATTGTTATTATGAGGAGAGAGAAAAATCCAAAGGACATGAATGCAAAGCATGTTGGTGCCAAGGTTCAAAGGAAAGGAAAACATTCATGACATCAAATATCGAGGAGTTCAGCTTTACCACATATCTTCAAAATATGGGAGAGTCAGGGATCAGGGTGGGCATGCAATCATGGAATTTATGCGGGTTGATCCACAGCCACGCTGAGAAAAGCACCACTGACACAATTTTATGTTCCATGAACTAATGAAGAACTATCTGGAAAGAGAATGCAACAATGCAGAGAAGTTGTATGAATGGCTATCTGAGAGAAGGTCCACTAACAAGCCTTGACCAGAAACAAAACTGGACTGGTCATTTATGTTTCTTGGCTACAATAACGTTTCAAAATTCTGTGGTCTCTACAACTTTGAAGAACGAGGGAAGCAGATAGATGGGAAAATCGCCACTTGCAAGTTCCTGTCTAAGTCACATAAAATCCTACATTCCTCTTGGAATTATATTGCCATTCCTTCACTGTCATGAGATAGCAAAATCATGGAACTGTCTTCCTAGCAGCGCCATTCGTGTTTCTATAGAAAGGAAAGTGGAATTGAGGCCACAATCTAATCATCCAATATGTTATTAAATAGAATCACAGAATTTTACAGTACAGAATGAAGCCATTTAACCCACCGTGATACCGAGCTAATCTCAGTCTCCAATGCTATCTCTGTAGCCCTCTAATGTCACCTCTTTCAAATATATATCCAGCTCCCTTTTGAAAACTCCAATGGAATCCGCCTCCAACGCTGTCCCAGGCATTGCATTCCAAATTCAAACAACTATCTGAGTAAAGAAGAGATAGTAAGAACTGCCCATGCTGGAGTCAGAGATAACACAGTGTGGAGCTGGAGGAACACAGCAGGCCAGACAGCATATTAGGAGCAGGAAAATTGACGTTCCGAGTCGGGACCCTTCTTCGGAAATGGGAGCGGGGAAATAAACAGAGAGGAGGGATGGGGCTGGAGAAGGTAGGTGGGATGGTGATAGGTGATGCAGGTAGGGAGTGATGGGGATTGATCAGTGAGGTAGGAGGAGTGGATAGGTGGCAGAGAAGATGGACAGGTTGTGTCAGGTCAAGGAGGGGGTTGAGAGGGAGGGTTGGTCATGCGATGAGGCCGGGAGTGGGGAGATTTTAAAACTGGTAAAATCCATATTTAAGCCATTGGGCTGTCGGCTCCCAAGACGGAAATTGAGGTGCTGCTCCTCCAGTTTCTGAACAGAGCACAGGTTCGCGACAAAGGACAACACCTTCCAATCGAACCATTTCAACTCCCCCTTCAACTCCCTGGGTGACATGTCCATCCTGGGCTTCCTCCAGTGTCAGAATGACACCACCCGCTAACCCTAACCCTAACCCGAAACATCAACTTTCCTGCTCCTGTAATGCTGCCTGGCCTGCTGTGTTCCTCAAGCTCCATATTGTGTTTTCACTGAGTAAAGAATTTCCTTCGAAACTCATTCCTAGCTCTCTTGCTGACAATGTTGAAGTCGTGACTCCCAGTTACTAACATACCAACTAGCGGAAATAAAATATCCTACTTTACCTTGTCAAAATTGTGCATGATTTTGAACACCTCAGTAGGATCCCCTCTTAATCTTGATGTTGGATGAGGGCATTTCCTCGATTGTCCGAATGCTCTACATCTGCTTCGATTTCTTATGTTATTATTTTCATCACATAATTCAGCAAGCACAGTAGAGATGATCAGTAACTATATCCCCCAAAGGTGTGGTCCGTTCCACTTTATCAGGGTCAGGGTCAAGTCTCAGCTGCCCCAGAAGTGTGTCAAAATATGTCAGAATAGTTCGTTTAAAATTAATCTGCATCAGACACTGCTCAGTTAATCTGTCTGAGTCTTTTGAAACCTTGTATTCCCATAAATTATGCTTACAGTGTATATAGTGGGAGTGCAGTGCAATGTGGGAGGTGTGGACTTGAGTTGTCAATTCGGGATGGGGGCGGGATTTTACGAGGTTCACTGTTCACTTGCGAAAAGATTAAGTTGATTATGTTCACATTGCCTGATTCAGGCCTCCAGGCAACGGTCTCACTGGCATTAACAGCCCCTTTACTACATCATGCGGACATTTCTTCTGTCCTGCCTGTTCCTGTTCATCCATTTGGCAGGTAAAGTAATTTCGAATCACACAAAGGACTTTACGGTTTGGAGCAAAATCTGTGAAACAGTTTACAAAATAAATATTATAAAACAAATCTATATACTGAGATAAGGATATAGAATGAGACAATGAAAGAATGGGAAAGATTGGATGGTGGGAAGAAAGAATGAATGGGTGACTGAGGAATGTCAGTCACAAAACAACTAATTTTTGAACAGGTCCACGCAGCATATTTTGGTGAAGTAGCAATCTTCAGTTTCTAATTATTTCCGTTTTCTTTCGAGGATTCTGCAGGTCTCAGAAGATTGTGCAGCCCGGCGGCACGTGTCGGTGAAACTGGAAGGGCCTGCGATTATTGCTTGTACCCAACGCGGCAGTGACGCTTACATGTACTAGTATCGTCAGATTCCGGGCCAGGGGTTCCAAAATCTCTAGTACGCAGTGCATGGAGCGGACCCGACCAGGTCGGAAAGGATCACAGAGAGATTTTTCGCGAAGAAGACTGAAGACGGCTCTTTTGATCTGAATATAGAGAAAGTACAACCAAGCGACACGGCTCAGTACTTCAGTGCCTGTAGTGATGCACAGAAGTAGAGGGGCTGAACCGTGTGACAAAACACACCTAAGACATTACTGTTTAACGAATTTTAATAATATGTAGGATAGGCTCAGAGTGCAGAGGTCTGTAAATTAATTTGGTTATGCAATCAAAGATAAAATTGTCAATCTTCTACCTTTCTATGTTTCATCGATCGCCCATCTCTCGTGCATTATCGATCTATCTATTTATTTATCCAGGTACAATCTGTTTATCTACCTGTCTATCTATGTCTGTACTTATCCGTCTCGCTATCTGCCTCCATATTTTCTCGCCTATTATAACTTACTCTAAATTAAAAATAGATACATTTGTATCAACGTGAATTATGCTGCTCCTTTCAGATACAACTTAATTTTAAACAAGCAGATTATGTTATTGAGATAAATGTGTTAACAAGTTTCAGGAGAAATGAAAATGCGTATAATTTAACTGAATCTTCTATTCCTATTGTGTCAGTCTTAGCTGGTAAAGAGAGGTTTAGTTAGACTATATTCAGTCTGCTTCCACCACCTTTAAAAAGTAACGTCGTGTAGAAGATAAAAACTCACTCTGTAAAGGAATTCCACCTCGCTGCTCCAATTATTGTCCTTTGGTTGACGAATCGTCTGCAGGTGGAAAGAATTTCTCCTTATTCACTCTCAATTGCCTTCATGACTTTGAGGAACTCCATCAAATCTGCCGTTAAACTTTTCGGTTGTAAAGTATCTCGGTGTCTCCGGTCTCTCCACACAAACATGTCTCTGATGTTTCACATTATACAAAAGCCTCTACAGATAGGTTTATCATTGAGGCACCTGCACTCTGATGGCAGTTTCAGCACCTGTTGAAAACCGTTAACTCACTTCTCTCAGACTGAAATCTTGTTTGATGTGGTTAGCAAGTGATGGTAGAATTGTTGGCAGGAAAGTATTTTAAGCCATTATTTCTGTTTTCCCATATTAGGCTGAACTAGATGAGCTTATGAGTCCTTCCCTCAGATCGTAGAATCTATCAAGTTAGGTATTTAAGCTCTTTTTCAACACCGCTATCAACGTAAAAAACCGAAAGAACTGCGGATGCTGTAAATCAGGAACAAAAACAAAGTTGCTGGAAAAGTTCGGCAGGCCTGGCAGCATCTGTGAAGGAAAAAAAAAAGAGTTAACGTTTCGGGTCCGGTGACGCTTCCTCAGAACTTTCTGGACCGAAACGTTAACTGCTATCAACATGTTCCTATTACCTTCTCACTTCTCCAGCTTCTCGATATTAATCATTTCAGCTCTGTTTATTCGACCAGTCTTCGTGTTGTTACTTTCCACAGTCTCGCCATCTTCTGTGCAAAATATTTCTCCTGATTACGTGACTGGTTAGATGCGACCAACATGCATATATGGCCAGACGTTAGATTCGCCTATCATTTAGTCCCTGTTCCTTGTTCTTTGTCCATTGCCTTCTTTTATTTTCCAAACATCTTCCATTCAAGTAATTAATCCCTTCCATTAAGCCACGATTGCAACTGCAGCGAACACATTATCAATGGAGATAGTAGGAACTGCCGATGCTGGAGATTCTGAGATAACAAGGTGTAGAGCTGGATGAACACAGCAGGCCAAGCAGTATCAGAGGAGCAGGAAAGCTGACGTTTCGGGTCTGGACCTTTCTTCA
>NW_025972253.1:0-9847 GCF_021869965.1 Rhincodon typus
GGCACTCCCTCAGCACTGACCCTCTGACAGTGCAGCACTCCCTCAGCACTGACCCTCCGACAGTGCGGCACTCCCTCAGCACTGACTCTCTGACAGTGCCTGTTCCCTCTGTAATGGCCCTCCGACGGTGCGGTGCTCCCTCAGCACTGACCTTCTGACAGTGCAGCACTCCCTCAGCACTGACCCTCCGACAGTGCGGTGCTCCCTCAGCACTGACTCTCCGACAGTGTAGCAGTCCCTCAGCACTGACCCTCCAACAGTGCGGTACTCCCTCAGCACTGACCCACTGATAGTGCGGCACTCCCTCAGCACTGACCCTCCGACAGTGCGGCGCTCCCTCAGCACTGACCCTCCGACAGTGCAGCAGTCCCTCAGCACTGACCCTCCGACAGTGCGGTAGTCCCTCAGCACTGACCCACCGATAGTGCGGCATACCCACAGCACTGACTCTCCGACAGTGTGGCACTCCCTCAGCACTGACTCTCTGACACTGCAGCTCCCCATCAGTACCAACCCTCTGTCAGTGTGGTGCTCCCTCTGTACCCACCCTCCGACAGTGTGGTGCTCTCTCTGTACCCACCCTCTGACAGTGCGGTGCTCCCTCAGTACTGACCCTCTGACAGCATGGTGCTCCCTCAGTACTGACCCTCTGACAGCGCGGTGCTCCCTCAGTACTGATCCTCTGACAGCGCGGTGCTCCCTCTGTACCGACCCTCTGACAGACTGGTTCTCCCTCAGTACCCTCCCTCTGAAAGTGTGGTTCTCTGTCATGACTGCAGCAGAGTACAAGTGTCAGATCTCAGGTGGTATTTGTTAGTGAATGTTGTCTAATACTTTCCTTCCAGGAACTTTGCTGAACTTTGTGTCTACTGGCCCATCAGAAACTTTGCCTTTTCCATTTAGTGGGAATATTTCTGCCAGTGGAGTATAAAGCAGCACGCAATGTACTTACAAATGAGACAGTTACCAAACCTCTGAAATTCTCTGGAGAGGCTGAGATCAGACATTGCGCAAAACAACTTTCAGGAACCACAAGCATTTGAAAATTACCTGTACCTCTTACTCACTTCCTCACACTCTGTCATGGGTTTGGAATGGAATGAAGTATGTTTTTGGTTTGTTGCTATTTATCTGAAATCTAAGGCTAGATTTGAGCAGCAGTTTGAGGGAAAAGCTGATCTACTCACTTTTAATAATCAGTCAGCTGTTTATTTCTCCTGAGCACGTTGATATTGTGTTTGGACTTTCTAAATTGTTTTATAAGTAATACATCTTAAAACTGTCGGTAAAAGTGAAGCTTATGTGATTGAAGGGCAGTAGCTGCATAGAAACCAAATTGGCTAAATGACAAAAATCAGAGATTAATTTTGAGTGGTTGTTTTTCAGGCTGGAGGGTATACAGTGATGATTAAAATGTGATTTAATTGAGATGTTCAAAATCATGGAAGTGTTCTGACAGAGTAGAAAAGGAGAAACTGTTTCAAGGGGCAGGACGATCAAACATAGATTCAACATAAGTGGCAAAAAAAATCAGTGGCAACATGTAGAAATATTTCTTTAACTGCAAGTTGTTATCTGGAATGCTGGTGAAACCTGTTTCAACTGCATCTTTCAAAAAGACAATTGGATAAATACCTGAAAAGGTCAAATTTCAGGGCATTGGAGAATTGGCTTAATTGGATAGCTCTTTTAATCTTTTTATGAATTACTCACAGGATGAGGTCATCACTGGCTAGACCAGCATTTATTACCCATCACTAATCCCCAGAGGGCAGTTAAGAGTCAACAACATTGCTGTGGGTGTAGAGTCATATGTAGACCAGACCAGGTAAGGATGGCAGATTTCCTTCCCTAACGGACGTTTGTGAACCAGATTTGTTTCTCCCTCTGACAGTTAACTTGTGGTCATCATTGGACAATTAATTCCAGATTTTTACTGAACTCAAATCCACCATTTGCCATGGCAGGATTTGGACCTTGTCCCCAGAACATTACTGGGGGTCTCTGGATTAAGAGTCCAGCGATAATATCAGTGGGCCATCACTTCTCAACAGCTTTGCTAGCACAGTGGGTCAAATGGCCTCCTCCTGAGCAGTTTCTATCATTGGGTTCCACAGGCACTGGATATCCACTGACAATCTCGCTCATACCTTTTTCTTTATTACGCAGATGTCCTATCACACCAATGCCAATGTAATGTCAATTCCAGTGACTATGGTAAATTATCTGATGGATATCAATTACTTTCAGTCAGATTTGATGTTAGACTTTTACTACCAGTCTTGTCAGGATAAACTAGGTCCAGTAATGCTGCAGTTAAATGGGTCAAGCACTGGGTTAGCTGAATTTAGCGTGTGGGTTTAACTAAGACCTGTACTGCTATTGTCAACTGAATGCAGCCTTGCTAGGCTAACGGGTTCTGACACTGCTGGGATGAACTGGGTTCCACATCATTGGGGTCAACCAGGTCCAGCCTTGCGGGGGTTAACTGAATTCAGCCTTGCTGTGGTTAACCATGTCCTGTATTGATGGGTTAAGTGGATCACTCAATATAGGGCTAAATGAGTCTAGCCTTGCTAGGGTTAACAGGATTTAGCCTTTCTCTGGTTAAGCAGGTCCTGCATGGTCAGGGTTAACCAGGTCCCGCATTGTCAGGGTTAACCGATTCCTGCATGGTCAGGGTTAACTAGGTCCTGCATGGCCAGGGTTAACCAGGTCCCGCGTTGTCAGGGTTAACCGATTCCTGCATTGTCAGGGTTAACCAGGTCCTGCATTGTCAGGGTTAACCAGGTCCCGCATTGTCAGGGTTAACCGATTCCTGCATTGTCAGGGTTAACCAGGTCCCGCATTGCCAGGGTTAACCAGGTCCTGCATGGCCAGGGTTAACCAGGTCCTGCATGGTCAGGGTTAACCAGGGCCTGCATTGCCAGGTTAACCAGGTCCTGCATTGTCAGGGTTAACCGGGGTCCTGCATAGCCAGGGTTAACCAGGTCCTGCATGGCCAGGGTTAACCAGGGCCTGCGTTGCCAGGGTTAACCAGGTCCTGCATTGTCAGGGTTAACTGGGGTCCTGCATGGCCAGGGTTAACTGGGATCCTGCATGGTCAGGGTTAACCAGGTCCCGCATTGCCAGGGTTAACCGATTCCTGCATTGTCAGGGTTAACCGGGGTCCTGCATTGTCAGGGTTAACCAGGTCCTGCATTGCCAGGGTTAACCGATTCCTGCATGGCCAGGGTTAACCAGGTCCTGCATTGCCAGGGTTAACCGATTCCTGCATTGTCAGGGTTAACTAGGGCCTGCATTGCCAGGGTTAACCGACTCCTGCATTGCCAGGGTTAACCAGGGTGCTGCATTGCCAGGGTTAACTGATTCCTGCATTGCCAGGGTTAACTGATTCCTGCATTGCCAGGGTTAACCAGGGTCCTGTTACACCAGCAGTGTGTTGTTATTTCAAAGTTTGGCTTCTAGCTGCTTTCACCCAGCTCCTGGCACTGGCAGAGCGGACACAGACTGTCTGGTTCTTCCTGTATTGGGATTTATCCATCTCTGGAGCACTGTGCAAATTGTGAAGCCCACATAAAGTGGCCACTCTAGATCCTTGAGTGCTCGCCGCAAACTGTTTCTAGAAAATTCTTCAGGAGTCTGGAAAGTTCATTAACTGTATAAGGCACACACTCTGCATCAGCCAAGAAGCACAGGGCAGAGCAGCCAAGCTCCCAGCTAAACACTGAGGAATCTCAGACACGGACTGCACCAAAATAGATTTCAGGAAGGTTTAACAGATGCATTGGAAGTACAGCAGCAGATTCTTGCTAACCTCTGTTAACCTGCCAAACCTTTGTTGTTTCTTGCAATCTTTCCACACCCAAAGTTTTATTCATTGACCTAAACTTCCTTCCCCCTCTATCCCAAAACTCCTAACCAGCTCATAAGTCACATCACTTTAGTTTTCCTTCACAACCTTGACCTGCCACATTGCTGTTCCCTAAACTCTTCTCTATCTGGTAGCACCACATTCATTCTGTTTCTACTCCCAATAGCCAGCTCTATCCCTACTCCCTCAAATCAGAACGGCACATTATTGGTTTCATCATTCATGGGTGAACCAGGATTCGATATATACTGCAGCAGCTTCCTTTTTTTTCCTGCCAGATTCCTATCCAAACTCATCCTCGGGGCTCCACTTTTCCATAGCCAAAGAAAGGCTCTCCCTGCTCCAACCTGACCTCCTGTACTGAAGGACCTCATAAAATGTCACTAAGATTGTGACTACCTGCAGTGCTGCTTCCACCCTTACTCCCATTCTTCCAGTATATTCACACTCTCTGCCGACCATTTTCTTCCCCATCTCTTATCACTTTATCCATTTCTTATCCATCTCCCCACTCTCTTGTCCTCTCTACAATCAGGCCCACCTCCCATCTGTGTATGGGCAGTGCGTTGAAGAACTAATTAGGGTTTGGGGATTTAAAGTTGATTTTAAAAAAAATCATTGGTGGAAAAGGGCATTGTTCATTAGACCAGCATTAATTGTCTGTCCCTAATTTCCCTGGAGAAGGTGGTGATGAGCTGCCTTCTTAAATTGTTGCAGTGCTTGGGGTGTGGGGACTCCCATAATGCCAGTAGGAAGGATCTTGACCCAATGAGAGGGTGGTGAGTGATTTGGATGGGACCATGCAGGTGTTCCCATGTATCTGCTGCCCTTGTCCTTTTAGGGAGAATTTGAAATAGTTGAAGGTAGAGTCATAGAGGTCTAAAGTTTAGAAAAAGGCCCAGGCCCTTACATTCATCGAGTCTGCACCAGTCAAAAACAACCAACAAACTATTCTAATCCATGTTCTTGTACTTGGCCCAGAGCCTTGTCTGCCTTGGCATCTCAAGTGCACATCTAAATATTTCTTCAATGTTACGAGGGTTTCCATCTCTACTATCCTCACAGTGAATTCGAGATTTCTATCACCCTCTGGGTGAAAAACACTTTCCTCACATCTCCTCCAAACTTCCTGCCCCTTACCTTAAATCTATGCCCCAGTCATTGATCCCTTCATTGAGGGGAAAAGTTTCTTCCTGTCTACCCTATCTTTGCCCCTCACAATTTTATATCTCTCAATCATGACCCCCTGAATCTCCTCTGTTCCAAAGAAAACAACTCCATTCTGTCCAATCTTTCTTCATAACTATAAGTCTCCAACCCAGGCACATGCTGGTAAATCACCTCTTCACCCTCTCCAGTACATAGAACACAGAACACAGAACACGGAACATGGAACACGGAACATGGAACATGGAACATGGAACATGGAACAGTACAGTACAGCTCAGGCCCTTCAGCCCACAATGTTGTGCCAACCTATTATCCTACTAAGATCAATCTACCCTGCATACCCCATATTTTACTATCCTCTATGTGCCTATCCAAGAGTCGCTTAAAAGCCTCTAAAGTATCTGACTCCACTACCACTGCCGGCAGCGCATTCCACACGCCCACCACTCTCTGTGTGAAGAACCTACCTCTGACAGCTCCCCTATACCTTCCTCCAATCACCTTAAAATTATGCTGTCTCGTAATAGTCATTTCTGCCCTGGGAAAAAGTCTCTGACTATCCACTCTATCTATGCCTCTCATCACCTTGTAAACCTCTATCAAGTCACCTCTCATCCTTCTTCGCTCCAATGAGAAAAGCCCTAGCTCCCTCGCCTTTTCCTCATAAGACCTGCCCTCCAGTCCAGGCAGCATCCTGGTAAATCTCCTCTGCACCCTCTCTAAAGCTTCCACATCCCTCCTGGAATGAGGTGACCAGAACTAAACACAATATTCCAAGTGTGGTCTAACCAGAGTTTTATAGAATCACATCCATCCAAATTGGATTCCAGAACTGCATACAATACTTTAGCTGTGCCCTACCCAACATTTTATGCAGTTCCATCTTCACCTCCTTGTTCTTGAACTCTAAGCTTCTGTTAATAAAGGCAAACCATAAAGATGGTTGGGCCTACGGCACTACCCTGAGGATCTTCTACAGGGATGTCCTCAAATTGAGATAACTGACCTCCCACGACCACAAGCATCTTCCTTTATGTTCTGTATGACTCCTACCAGTGGACAGTTTTCCCTCTATTCCAATTAACTCTGGTTTGTTCAGGCTCCTTGATGCCACACTCAGTCAACTCACTTCAATTCTGGAATTCAGTTCAATTGTGCATGTTGGGACCGAGGTCATGAGCTGAGTGGCCCTGGCAGGATCTAAACTAATTATCAGTGTGCAGGTTATTGCTGAGTATGTAATACTTGATAGCACTGTTGATGACTTCTCCCACTACTTTACTAATGATTTAGGGTAGATTGACAAAGCTGTAATTGTCCAGGTTGGATTTGTCCTACTTTTTGTTGACATGACATACCAGGTCCAACTTTTCATGTCATTGAGTAAGTATCAAGGCTGGAGTTGTACTGGAAAAGCTTGGCTAGGGGTGCAATGAGTTCTGGAGCACAAGTCTTCAGTACTATTTCTAGAATGTTATCAGAGCCTATACCTTTTGCAGTATCCATTGTCTTCAGCCATTTCTTGATATGAAGAGAATAGAATTAATTGAAGACTAGCATCTGTGATGCTGGGGACCTTCGAAGGAGGCTGAGATGGATCAGCAAACACATTAGTATTGTCTTTTGCACCAACATGCTGACTCCTCTATCATTGAGGATGGGGATATTTGTGGAACCTCCTCCTCCAGTTAGTTGTTTAATTGTCTGCCATCATTCATGACTGGATGTGGAAGGACTGTCAGGCTTAGATCTCATCTGTTGGCTGTTAAATTGCTTAGCTCTGTCTAATGCAAGCTGCTTACTCTGCTCAGAATGCAAGAAACCTTGTCTTGTAGTTTGTAGACGACAGGTAGTTCTCCTATAACACGATAGTTGCATTCTTGTGTGACCTCATGCTATAAAAATTTGCACTATAGCAAATCACCATAGAAAATTGCATTATAGGGAAGTCACTATACCTGTACAGCAGAAGGTTTGCGTTATCCAAACAACGTCCACTATTCATCAATCACATTACAGCCAATTCGTGTTAACGAAACACGCGTTATAGCAGAACTACCTGTACATGTGCTCTTGGCATACCCTCCTGCACACTTCCTTGAGCCAGATTTGAACTTTCTCCCCATCTCCTCCCCTTCTAGAGATCTGAAGGCTTCTGCCAGTATCATTCATACCCACAAGCTGTTGTGCTACCCGGGAGCCAATCAGATAGTTGTTGTCAGGGTGAAGGCATCCAGAAATGGTCACAACTCCACAAACCGACCAATTAATTGTTGCGGACCAAATTTCATTTGTACGTATCCCTCGGTGCTGGTCTGTCTACAAACATACTCCTCACTGCTTGAACAAAACAGTGGTGTAAACATGACTTACAATTAGTTCAAAACGCATTTAAAAAGTGCAATAATTCCTTATATAATCCTTGTTTATTTTAAAACAGTCCTTTACTCATTCAACCCACAATCAAAAATACAGAAAGATTTAAAAATACAGTCTATACATAATGGAAAATAGGAAATGGCAGAGAAGCTAAACAGTTACTTCATGCATGTTATCATGAAGGTAGATAAAATCTCCCCAAATATTTGAGACAATATATGAGACAAGGGTCTGTGAAACTTCAGAAGTTAAAGAAATGAGTATTAATAAAGAGGTAGTACTTAAAAAATTAACTGGATTGAAAGCTGATAAATCTTCAGGCTCAGATGAGCAAAATCACAGTATTGTTGGAAGTGGCATCTTTCAAATTTCTATAGTTTTGAATGTTGCTGAAAAAGATACAATGGGTAGAAAGTTTTCATCATGCACTCAGCTGGACATTTTGCAAGAAATACCAAAGTAAACAGATAACAATATTTATAATCTATCAGAGGAGACAGCTAATTAGTTGGGAAATGGACTTTGATCGTTAGAGGCATTGCCATGGAGATCACTGATAGTTTCCTGCCAAGATTTATTTGAATTTTGAAACCATGCTTAATTGGTCAAGGAATTGCCCTGAGAAATGAACCAGGGTATGGCTGCCACCCATTTGTTGAGTTGAAACAGGTGCAGTGTGTGTACGTGTTCTTTCTGTCCACAAAGATCAAACTCCTGTGTATTAATACAGGTAACTTCCTGTGTACACAAGTATACACCTTGTGTCTGATTGGCAATTTTAATTTTGTTGTCAGCGTAATTCTTTGCACATTCAGGATTATTTAGCAAATGTTGCCTAATTACTGGATCACACCTAATTTTATATACTGTGTCGTGAGTATTGCAAGTGTAGTTGATTGGGTACAGTCAATGACTTGCTTGTTGCGAACAGAAAAATGATATACTTTTTGTTACAATCCTCCTGTCTTTGGGACATATGGTCTACATGCCTGGCATTACACTGGCACTGAAATTTATTGACCACCTTCCTCATTTGTTTCATGGTTAGGGTGACGTTTTGACTTGAAGGCAGCATCCTGTGTTGCTATTGTGTTGTATTAGCATAAACAGCTCGACTCACCTATTGCTCACACTTTGAAAAACTTGGCCATCCAGGGTAATCTGAGGTAGAGTGGGCACCCTTCAGGACCAAAAGTGATGGCCTTAGACTTGAGTACCAAATTCAAATGCCCCTATTCCCAGTCATCCCTCCACAAACCAGTGTCCTCTGAAAACAATGGCAATGCTCAAACTCGATAGATTCTGGAAAGGTTCCTGGAAGCTGTAAAGTAGCAACTATAACAACACTGTTTAAGAAGGGAGGGAGAGGAGAACAGGAGAACTGCAGTCTTGTTAGTTTGACATCGGTGGAGTAGGGAAAATATGGCATCTATTATAAAGGATGTGATAAGTGGAGTTTTAGGTACATTTTGCATGTTGATGTGGTATATTAAGATTTTCAGAAGGTTTTTGATAAGTTCCCATTTAAGAGGTTAGTAAATAACATTAAAGTGCATAGACAGGATGTAATATATAGATTTGGATTAGAAATTGTTTAACAGACATAAAGCATACAGTAGGAATAAATGGGTCATTCTTAGGGTGCCAGGCTATTTACTGGTGGAGTACCACAGAGATCAGTGCTGGAGGCGCTGCTGTTCACAGCCTATATTAACGATTTGGATGTCAGAACCAATCGTAACTGTGTTTCCAAATTTGCTGATGACAGCAAACTAGTTGGGAATGAGAGTTGTGAGCACAATGCAAGGAGGTTTCAAATGAACTTGATAATTCTTAATTATCTCTCTGCCTTAATTAATCGGTTCATAGATCATCCCTTCACTTGCTGCTCAGCTGTTAACACTTTATTCACACCCTTTGTATTAATCTGTTTACACTTTTGATTATCTGCAAAGACGTCATTCAGCCTGTTGACACTCTATTCGTACTATTTGCACTTATCTGTTGACACTCTTAATTACCTGGAATTATTTTACAGTTATCTCTCCGCCTATATATTCTGTGCCCGTGACCCTCCCTCCACTTCACCTGACAAAGCAGCAGTGTTCCAAAAGCTGTGATTTTAAATAAACCTGTTGGCCTATAACCTGGTGTTGTGTGACTTCTGACTCAAATGGACTTGGACAGGATTGTAGTGATTGTAACAAAGTCAGCCAGGTCGACCTCATAGAATGGGTTCCCTGACTGGGGCTGTTAACCCGGTCCAGTCAGGGAGCCCTGACAGAAATAAACAGGAGTATCAGAGATAGTAGGAACTGCAGATGCTGGAAAATCTGAGATAACAAGGTGTAGAGCTGGATGAACACAGCAGGCCAAGCAGCATCATAGGAGCAGGAAGGCTGATGTTTCGGGCCTAGACCCTTC
>NW_025972254.1:0-9847 GCF_021869965.1 Rhincodon typus
TCTGCTCCTATGATGCTGCTTGGCCTGCTGTGTTCATCCAGCCCTGCACCTTGTTGTCTCGGATTCTCCAGCATCTGCAGTTCCTACTATCTCAGGTTTCTGTTATTGTTGTGTTTCAAGTTTCTTGTCAAGTATTAGTTCAAAATTACTTCTCAATTTATTTTACTTAGTCACTAATTCGAAATGAGTATTTTAAATTTGATTTTTTTAAACTCTATCCCTTTCCCATGATATTTATGATTAGGTTGCCCTAACCTTTTCCCACTTTGATTCAATGTGTTTTCTACTTGACTCTTATTTCTCGTTTTTTACCATTATCTATTAGCTGGTCCTGGTTTGGTTTGATTTTCCAAAAATTCTTGATAATTTCAATATCAGGCCACTTCCAGGTATAATTATTTGGCTCCTCCATGCTTGTCCCAGAATCAGCCGACATACTCAAACTCAACACCCTTTGTTCCCACCAGCTAAGGAGCTGAACTTTTCCCTCTCCATGCTTGATCACATCCAGATATTTTAAGTAACAGCTAATTCCATCAAAGATTAACTATGTGCTACCTTTCAAAAAGACACAATCTGGCAGGTCTATTGAGTTTTTATTCAGAAAAGAGGATACAATTATAAATGTGCATTAAAATCAGGAGTAGGCCATTTGGCCCCTCAACCTCCTACTCAGCAAGATTATGGCAGATCTGACTGTGGCCTCAGCTCCACATTCCCAGCTGCCCTTGACCTATGTTAACTCTAATTTTTCCTGCTGGACGCGAAACATTAACTCGACTTTCTCTCCACAGATGCTGCCAGACCTGCTGAGATTTTCCAGCAATTTCTGTTTCTGTTTCAGATTTCTAGTATCTGCAGTTCTTTGTTTTAGCCCAATGGCTTCAGCCCTAGCCTGAGTTATCTTTGCTCACAAGATAACCCCCTCATTTCAGGCTAGTTTTTATTGGTCTCAACCCAGTCTAAAAACAATCTTCCCTTCAATCATGCACACTCAAAGTTCACACACTTTCACAAATAGATTTCAGTCTGTGGAGGGTTGATTGAGCTGAGTCCAATAAAATTGAAGGATTCTGCAGTTATTGAAGATTGGTGAATTGGCTAACTTCTGGCTTCGACTCAGTAGTCCTGATACTGAAAGCTTACATATGATCCTAAACCAGAGTTGCTCTTACACATTTCTTAAATAAATTAAGCCTGTTTTCTCTAGAATTTAGAAGGTTATGGGTTACCTGATTGAAGTCTTCAAGATACTGACAGCAAATAACAAGGTAGATAAAGATAAACTATTTCCACTGGTTGGCAATTTTAGAACTAAGGGCATAATCTTAAAACTAGAGCCAGGCAGTTCATGGAGGAGAGATGTTAGGGAGCACTGCTACACACACACGAACTCTCTTCCACAAATGGAAGTAAATGCTGGATCAGTTGTTAATTATAAATCTGAGGTAGATAAATTTTAAGCAAAGATATTAAAGGGATATGGATGAAAGTTGGGTCTAAGGATCAGCCATGATCTCAATGAATGGTGAAATAGGTTCGAAGGGTTGAATCGACTACTCCTGTTCCTATATTCTAAATCAGGAAAGTTTGTATCAATTTGAACACAAGAAATAAGCGTACAAACAGATCATTCAGTCCATCATCTCTGCCCAACTATTCAATATGAGCAAGACTGATGTTGGCCTTCAGTTTCACTTTCCTGCCCATTCTCCATATCCTCAATTCCCTGAGTGACCAAAAATCAGTCTATTCCAGCCTCAAAAATATTCAGTGATAGACACAATACAGCATTCATGGATGGAGAATTCCAAAGATTCACAGCCCTTTGAGTAAAGAAATTTCTTCTCATCTATATCTAAAATTATTGGCTCCTTATCCTGGGACTCTGTCTCAGTACTGGGTAGTGCAGAGTAGAGAAACTACAAAGCTGTGTACATCAGCCTAAAAGTTCAGAGCTGAATTTTTATAGCTGTTCACAGGATTAAGAGGGCTGAAGATACAAAACCACATCGCTGCCCAACATGAAATGAAGCTAGTGCATTGGTTCACACCTGGCCAAATTCCTCAACCACCCTTGTCAAAAGTAACAAAGGAAATTGACTCTATGTTGAAACAATGGATTATTTTACCTGAGACAGAACTAACAAATTATTTCTCAGGGATGTCTCAATGGATTTCATATGGATGAACAAAGCAAATTAATGTAAAGATCATTCTGTTTAAGGGCTGCACAGTGGCTCAGTGGTTAGCACAGCTGTTACACACAGCCAGGGACCCAGGTTTGGTTCCAGCCTCAGATGACTGTCCATGTGGAATTTGAACATTGTCTCTGTGTCTGCATGGGTTTCCTCCAAGTGCTCCAGTTTCCTCCCAACAGTTCAAAGATATGGAAAGTTTGTTTTATGCCTTGAATGGAGGTGAGGGGGGAGGTGTAGGGGCAGGTGTAGCACCTCCTGCGGTTGCAGGGAAAGGTGCCGGGGGTGGTAGGGATCGTGGGGAGTGTGGAGCAAACAAGGCAGTCGCGGAGAGAGCAGTCTCCATAAAGGCAGATAGGGGTGGGGACGGAAATCTTTATTCATTCAGGG
Organism: Rhincodon typus; assembly: GCF_021869965.1. Classification (NCBI taxonomy): domain Eukaryota; kingdom Metazoa; phylum Chordata; class Chondrichthyes; order Orectolobiformes; family Rhincodontidae; genus Rhincodon; species Rhincodon typus. The sequence continues at coordinate 2,589 of NW_025972254.1, forward strand.
GATGAGGGCGTCACTGACCAGGCAGCATTTACTGCCCATCCCTAATTGCCCAGAGGGCAGTTAAGAGTCAACCACATTGCTGTGGGTCTGGAATCACACGTAGGCCAGACCAGGTAAGGATGGTAGTTCCATTCCCCAAAAGGACATTAGCGAACGAGGTGGGCTTTTCCAAAAATCGACAATGGATTCACAGTCATCATTAGATCCTTAATTGCAGGTATTTATTGAATTCAAATTCCACCATCTGCCATGGCAGGATTTGAACCCAGGTCCACAAAACATTATCTGGGTCTCTGGATTAACAGTCCAGTGATAATACCACTAGGTCATCGTCTCCCCTACCTATCTTCCCAAAATATCTCTTTGGTTGTGGGATCGGATTGCAGGTGGCGGAAGTAGCAGAGAATGATTCGTTGAATCTGGAGGTTAGTGGGGTGACACGTGAGGACAAGGGGGATTCTGTTTTAGTTTGTTGGGGGGAAGGGGTGTGAGGGCAGAAGTGCAGGAAATGCAAGAGATGCGGTTGAGGGCATTTTCGATCAACAGAGGGGGTACATTTCAGTCCTTGAAAAAGGAGGTCATGTGGGATGTGTGGGAGTGGAACTCCCCATCTTGGGAGCAGACCCGGCGGAGGCAGAGGAATTGGAAGTAGGGGATCACATTCTTGCAGAAAGGTGGGTGAGAGGAGGCACAGTCTAGGTAGCTGTGGGAGTCAATGGTTTTGAAATAGATATCGGTTTCGAGACAGTCACCAGAGATGAAGACAGAGAGGTCCAGGAAGGAGAGAGAGGTATCAGAGATGGTCCAAGTGAATGTGAGGTTGGGGTGAAAGGTGGTAGTGAAGTGGATGAACTGTTCAAGCTCCTCCTGGGAGCATGAGGTGACGCCGATACAGTCATCGATATAACGGAGGAAGGGGGGGGGGATGGAGCCAGTGTAGCTGCGGAAGAGGGATTGTTCCACATATCCTGTGAAGAGGCAGGCACAGCTTGGGCCCATGTGGGTGCCCATAGTCACGCCCGTTAGTCTGTAGGAAGCGGGAGGAGTTGAAGGAGAAGTTGTTCAGGATAGGGACGATTTTGGTTAAGCGGATGAGGGTGTCAGTGGAGGGGGACTAGTTGGGCCTGTGGAAGAGGAAGAAGCGGAGGGCTTTTAGGCCATCCGTGTGGGAGATACAAGTGTACAGGGATTGGATGTCTATCTCTGAGTAGCAGTGGAAGGGTGCTTTTTGGAACTGAGATCAATAACTAGCAGTGTTTCACAGGGATCAGTGCTGGGACCTTTGTTGTACGTCATATATATAAATGATCTGAAGGAAAAGAGAAATGGGTTTAAATCACAGACATTATGTAGATTACTTTGTTGTTTAATTTACTCTGCTAAAGTTCTGAATTGCTAATAAATTGTTTAGTCTTTTGTTCAAACTACAAACCAGTGTTTGGAATTGATTGTTTTGGACTTAGCTAAGAACAATTGGGAATCAATTTTGAGAGTCTTTGAAAGTTGCTTTTTACTGTGTTGCAAATACAGAGGTAGAAAGGCTGATTTCAATTCTTAAAAAGGAAGAGGGAAATCAAAATGAATATAGGCTGCTTAGAAAATGAAACTAGGGAGATGGTTATGGGAACAAGGAAATGGCAGAGGAGTTAAACTGATATTTTACTGTAGAAGATACTTCAAACATCTCATTAATACTAAAGAATAAGGGGGAGGAATTAACCACCATCATCATGACTAAAGAAGCAATATTAGACAAGCTAATGGGGCTAAAGGCAAATAAATCTCCCGGCCCTGATGGCTTCCATCCTATGATCCTGAAAGAAGTAGCTACGGAGATCGTGGATGTGTTGGTTTTAATTTTCCAAAAAATGTTGGATTCTAGAGAAGTACCAGAGGGTTGGAAAACTGCCAATGTGACACCTCTATTCAAAAAGGAAGGGAGGCAGAAAGTAGGTAACTATAGGCCAATTAGCCTAATGTCTATTGTTGGAACAATATTGTAATCAATTACTCAGGAAGTAATAGCAGAACATTTAGAAAATCACACTCTAACCATGCAGAGTCAGCATGGCTCCATGAATGGGAGACCATGTCAGACTAAGTTATTAGAATTTTTTGAGGAAGTCTCTACCAGAGTGGATAGAGGGGAACCAGTAGATGTGCAGTCCTTGCCTTCCAGAAGGGGTTCGACAAGGTACCTCACAAAAGGTTAAGTCATAAGATAAGATCCCATAGTGTTGGAGATAGGATATTGGCATGAATGGAGAATTAGCTAATGGGCAGAAAACAGCAAGTGGGGATAAAGGGTTCTTTTTCAGGTTGGTGACCCGTGACCAGTGGGGTCCCACAGGGACCAGTGCCAGGATCGCAAATGTTTACAATATTTATTAATGACTTGGAGGAGGGATGCGAATGTATTATAGCTAGATTTGCAGACAACACAAAAATAGGTAGAACAGCAGATTGTGAAAGGAATATAAACAGTTTACAGCAAGATATTGATAGGTTAAGTAGGTAAAATGTTGGCAAATGTGTATAATGTGGGGAAATATGACGTTGTTCATTCTGGAAGGGAAAGCAAATGCGTAGACTATTATATAAATGCAGAAAAATGTAGAAAGCTGAAACACAGAAAGCTAGCACCTGGGCAACAAGTAATCAGGAAGGGCTAATGGAGTGTTGGCCCTTTTTTCAAGGGGTTTGAAGTATAAGAGTAGGGAACTCTTACAGCAACTGTACAAGGTGCTGGTGAGACCACATCTGGAGTACTGTGGGCAGTTTTCATTCCCTTATTTAAGGAAAGGTATCATTTCATTGGAGGAAATTCAGAGGAGTTTCACTAGGATGATCCCTGGCATGGAGGCATTTTCTTTTGAGCAAATACTAAATACATTGGGACTCTAATCATTGGAGCTTAGAAGAATGAGAGGTGATCTCATTGACATATACAAGATTCTTAAGGGGCTTGACAGGGTAAATACCGAGAGGATGTTTCTCCACATTGGACAGTCTAGGCCCAGGGGGCATAGTCTCAGAACAAAGGGGTGTCAATTTAAGTCTGAGATGAGGAGGAATTTCTCCTCTCAGAGGGTTGAGAGACTCTGGAACTCCTTGCCACAGAGAGATTCAGGGCCAGAATTCTTGGATATGTTTAAAGATGAGATTGATAGATTCTTGATCAAGAGGGGAATCAAGGGCTATGGGGAAAGGTCAGGAAAGTGGACATGAAGAATATTGGATCAGCCATGATCCCATTGAATTGTGGAGCAGGTTCGAGGGACTGAACAGCCCACTCCTGTTCCTGTTTCAGATGGTCTTATGATTTAGTTTGGTTGTCCGTCTCCATGACGTATCAATATGATCTTGCTCTCTCCTGCAGCCTTGTGGCAAGGTGAAGCCACAGTGAGATGTTTCTTAAATAGAGTTTCTTTTTTACCTTGGCAAAACCTGTAGATATTCTTTAACAACAAAATAAAATCAGGAATATTGCAACAATGGAATCATTTGCCTCACTCAAGGCCTATGAGGTCACTTTTCCTTTTGATAGAAAAAACTGTTAGCTCTTATGGATTTATTAAATTTTACTCCAGTTGCGTGGTATATTTACAAGGATTTACTGCCATGGTTGGAGGTACAGCCCCATCTGCTGTGATTTCTGATCACAGTCCCCTTTCTGAACCTGTCTGCTGAGGCCTGGCAAATGCTACAAATGTTCCCTGACATTTCCAGCAGTCAGGCCAGAGGTGACCCACATTTTTGCAATGAAGACACTGGATTTTGGGTATCATTCCTGTTCTCAACACATTTGGTTTTGGCCTGAGGAGGGCTCCTGTGCTTCTAACTTTTCCAATGCCTGCCTGAGGTTGTTCATTTTCCTGTTGCCGTCCCACCTTCTATCTTTTCCGGGTTTTGAAGGATGACTAAATGAAGATTTCTGTTGGGACAAGAGAAGAGGCTTGTAATCATAATTGGCTTTGAAGATGTTTTGTTCTTGCACATAGGTTTTTATGGACAGGAGAAGTGAGTGTTTGAATTCTTAAAATTGAATCAATTCTCTGAAGTTCTCTTTTCTTATTTGTTCATGGGATGTGGGTGTCGTTGGCTGGCCAACATTTATTGCCCATCCCTAGTTGCCCTTGAGAAGGTGGTAGTAAGCTGCCGCCTTGAACCACTGCAGTTCACACGCTGAAGTTGCCCCACAATGTCCTTAGGAAGGGAATTCCAGGATTTTGACCCAGTGAAAGTGATTGAATGGCAATATATTTCCATATCAGGATGGTGTGTGGTGCCTTGTAGATGGTGGACAGGCTTTGGAGAATGAGGAGGTGAGTTACTAGCTGCAAGAGTCCCAGCCTCTGACCTTCCCTTTACGTGTATTAATTGACTGTTCCAATGCTATATTGTTCCTTAGCTCCCAAACTTTAATATTTCAATCAAAATTTGGGAACTGGGTGCTGGTGGGGTGGGAGATGGGTAGCTCAGCCGGTGTGGCTTTCCTGCTCAATCTTACAGGAAAGTTACCGACATAATAGCCCCTTCATCCATTTGACACTGTGCATTCTACACATTGTATAGAGCAGTCATTACCCTCCCCCTACCATACCCACACTTTGCCCGTGAAAGCTAGATCCCCTGAGATCGCTCTGACCCTTCACTCAATCAAAGACACTTGGCCCCATCAGGCCCCTGAACCCTCTGACACCTGTGAAATCACAATTGGCTATTGCCCCCGTCCAATCACTGTGCTGTTGCTAGCCCACAATTCCAGTTCTCACTGACAATCCACATGACATGGCTCTGCAGGTGATGCTAATCTGCATGGCAGGGGAGGGGAGAGAATGAATCCCACCCACCACTATCCTACGTGGGTGCTGCCGATACTGCCCAGGAGGTGGGGTAAGGTGGGTGGCTAATCCCACTCCGCATTGCCCACCAGGATGGCCTACAGGCATGAAGGGTGCTATTTCGGTGGAGGTTATTGTTGTGAAACCAGACAAAAGTTTGGGCTCATGTCCAGAAGCAAATATCCAAAGTCAACATCACGATTAGTGTCATCCTGACACAATTACAAACTAAACATCAAATGTCAGTTCCTGAAACTCAAATCAAACTTTCTGAAAAGCATTTAACAAAAACTGACAGAACCTGATCATCACTGAGGGTGAATCTCTCTTTTTTTATATCGGAATAACTTCCATGACACAGCATTTGAACATCTGGGCAGTGGTGGGTTAATGTTTCTATGTTCCTAACATCAATCGGTTCATGTGACTATTTGGGCATTGAAAGATGTGGGGAGTGATTGGCCAACATTTCAAGCTAAAGACAAGCTGCAGAGCTGGTTAGCATCTTAAAGCAGCGCACAAAGTGTTAGGTACTTACACACTGTGTCTCCTTGGCAAACTCAACTCCTTCTGCAAAAGAACAAAACAGTACTCAGCTCAAACAATGCTCCAGTCACGGCAAGATGGCCAGCCACAAAATAAATGTTAAATATCACAGCTGTGCAGCAAACCTCCTTAAATATTAATAAAATCAAAATACTGCAGGTGCTGGAAATCTGAAACAAACATCCAGATAAACTCTTCTTCAGAAATGGGGGAGGGGAAGTGGGTTCTGAAATAAATAGGGAGAGAGGGGGAGGTGGATAGAAGATGGATAAAGGAGAGGACAGGTGGAGAGGAGACAGACAGTTCAAAGAGGCGGGGATGGAGCCAGTAAAGGTGAGTGTAGGTGGGGAGTTAGGGAGGGGATAGGTCAGTCCAGGGAGAACGGACAGGTCAAGGGGGCGGGATGAGGTTAGTAGGTAGGAGATGGGAGTGGGGCTTGAGGTGGGTGGAGGGGATAGGTGGGAGGAAGGACAGGTTAGGGAGGCGGGGACGAGCTGGGCTGGTTTTGGGATGCGGTAGGGGGAGGGGAGATTTTGAAGCTTGTGAAATCCACATTGATACCATTGGGCTGCTGGGTTCCCAAGCGGAATATGAGTTGCTGTTCCTGCAAACTTTGGGTGGCATCGTTGTGGCACTGCAGGAGGCCCAGGATGGACATGTTGTCTGAGGAATGGGAGGGGGAGTTGAAATGGTTCGCAACTGGGAGGTGCAGTTGTTTAGTGCGAACCGAGCATAGGTGTTCTGCAAAGCGGTCCCCAAGCCTCCACTTTGTTTCCCCGATGGAGAGGAGGCCACAACGGGAACAGCGGATGCAGTATACCACATTGGCAGATGTGCAGGTGAACATCTGCTTGATGTGGAAAGTCTTCTTGGGGCCTGGGATGGGGGTGAGGGAGGAGGTATGGGGGCAGGTGTAGCACTTCCTGCGGTTGCAGGGAAAAGTGCCGGGTGTGGTGGGGCTGGAGGGGAGTGTGGAGCGGACAAGGGAGTCACGGAGAGAGTGGTCCCTCCGGAAAGCAGATAAGGGTGGCGAGGGAAAAATATCTTTGGTGGTGGGGCTGGATTGCAGATGTCGGAAGTGTCGGAGGATGATGCGTTGGATCCAGAGGTTGGTGGGGTGGTACGTGAGGACGAGGGGGATTCAGTTTTGGTTGTTATTGCGGGGAGGGGGTGTGAGGGATGAGTTGTGGGAAATGCGGGAGACACGGTCGAGGGCATTCTCGACCACTGAGCGGGGGGAGGTTGCGGTCCTTGAAAAACGAGGACATCTGAGATGTATGAGAGTGGAATGCCTCATCCTGGGAGCAGATGCGGCAGAGGCAAAGGAATTGGGAATAGGTGATGGCATTTTTGCAGGAAGGTGGGTAGGAGGAGGTGTATTCTAGGTAGCTGTGGGAGTCGGTGGGCTTGAAATGGATATCGGTTTCTAGGTGGTTGCCGGAGATGGAGACAGAGAGGTCCAGGAATGAGAGAGAGGTATTAGAGATGGTCCAGGTGAACTTAAGGTTTGTGTGGAAGGTGTTGGTGAAGTGGATGAACTGTTCGAGCTCCTCGCGGGAGCACGAGGCGGCGCCGATACAGTCATCAATGTAACGGAGGAAGAGGTGGGGTTTAGGGCCAGTGTAGGTACGGAAGAGTGATAGTTCCACGTAACCTACAAAGAGGCAGGCATAGCTTGGGGCCATGCGGGTACATCTCAGATGTCCTTATTTTTCAAGGACCGCAACTTCCCCCCTCTCAGTGGTTGAGAATGCCCTCGACCGTGTCTCCCGCATTTCCCGCAACTCATCCCTCACACCCCCTCCCCGCAATAACAACCAAAACAGAATCCCCCTCGTCCTCACGTACCACCCCACCAACCTCCAGATC
>NW_025972255.1:0-9844 GCF_021869965.1 Rhincodon typus
CAGATTCTCCAGCATCTGCAGTTCCTACTATCTCTATCCAAGTTAGTTCATTACCCCCAATCCTATTTGCTTTAACTTTTACCTGTTAATCTCTTGTGTGGGACCTTACCAAATGCCTTCTGAAAGATAGAGTGAACCACATTCACTGGCTACCCCTTTTCAACTCTACTAGTGACATTCTCAAAAAATTCTGGTCGATTTGTCAAGCATGACATCCATTTTGTATCCATACTGATGTTGTCCAGCCCTGTCAGTGTGTTCCAAGTGCTCTGTTAGCAAATCTTTGAAAATGGACTCTAGCATTTTCCCTACTCAGGCTAACCATCGATAATTCCTGTTTTCTCTCTACCAGCTTTTTTTAAATAGTGGAATTACATTAGCTGTCCCCCAATCTATAGGAACTGATCCAGAGGCTATAGAATCTTGAAAGATCGCTACCAATGCACCCATTATTTCTAGGGCCATTTCCTTAATACTCTGGAATATAAATTATTGGGCTTGGGGATTTATTCCCCTTTAATTCCATTAATTTCTCCAATGCTATTTCCCTACCAGTATTGATTTCTTTCAGTTCCTCTCTCTCTTGACACTGTGATCCCTAACATTTTTGAACGTTATTTGTGTTTTCCTTTGTGAAGACAGAACCAAAATATGTTTTAATTAGCCTGTTATTTATTTTTTCTCCATTCCAACTTGCCTTGCTTTTGATTGTCAAATTCAGACTCTCCATCTGTGGGCTTCATGTCATATGGTCTGGCATAAAAGAATTTGCTGATCCTCAGGATGTGAGATGGAAATGCCATTACTGAGCTATCTTCTTCCATTCTGAGCACAGAGCACCTTCTGGAAGAAGAATTGTGAGCACATCTCATCCTGCTCCATGGTGCAGACCCTGGACCAAAAGATTATCTTGGAGGTCTCTGAGGCAGACAGTGAGGCTTGCTGGCTCTTCACCTGGAGATCCTGTATGAGATCAGCCCCCATTGTCTGCAGCAGGAGTAGGTTATGCAGGCTTTTCTGGAGTTTGGACAGTTTTCCCTATCTCTCCCTCTTCCCCCTCTGACTGAACTTGATTCTCTCCCTCTCCCGCTCCTACTGAGCTCAATCCGCTCCTCTCCCTCTCCCTCTCCGACTGAACTCAATCCGCTCCTCTCCCTCTCCCTCTCCCTCTCCGTCTCTGACTGAACTCGATCCGCTCAAGTCCCTCTCCCTTTCCCTCTCCCACTCCAACTGAGCTCGATCCGCTCCTGTCCCTCTCCCTCTCGCTGTCTGACTGAGCTCGATCTGCTCCTCTCCCTCTCCTTCTTTCTCTCCAACTGAACTTGATCTGCTCCGCTCTTCTTAATAGGCTCAATCGATAATTGTATGTGAAGTCCAATAGTAGTGGACAGTCAGAAGGGGCCCAGAAACATAATTGTTTTTATTTTTATTCAAGGTGGCCTTGTGGCTCAGCAGGAGGGAGTCTTTAAGGTCATGCACTTAAAGGAAGGATGTTATCTGAGTACTAACATTGAGACAGATTTTGCGTACTATTTGGTAAATTCCAGGATCTGCACGTGTGGAACCAAAAGTTGTATAACTTGGCAACTTGTCTTGGTGTGTATTGTAACTGCAGGAACAGTGGTGCCATCCCTGATAATCCAGGCTTCTTTCATAAATACTCCAACTGCCCTTATGGATACCTGGATAAAAGAATGTACAGCACCTTTAAACAGATAGGCAGATCGTCAACACTCAAATCATAGCTTCCAACAACAATCTACAGCCACTGCCTTATTTTAACTCCTTCCATTTTACTTGGTTGCCATAATGATCACCCTTCTTCATTTCTTCCTGTCAGTCCACCATTCCTTTTCCAATTCCACAGCATTTAAGCCTCACGCATTTTCTAGCTAGTCTTGGGTCCTTCTCAACTTTCTCTTCCTGGAAGTCCCTTTCCATCAGTCCCCTCATCACATTTCCTCTCTGCAACAGGTGATTATTGCTTTTCAATCCTGTTCTTACTACTTCTTTCTATGCTCCTGTAATCTTCACTGACCCCTTGATGTTTCTGATCTTGACCTCTTTTGATTCTTCACATTTGTCACAACAGTGTGCATAAGCGAGTTGCCAAAGATTTCCAATAATACCAACAACTTGCTTTTATATGTCACGCTTTAACCTAGAAAACTGAGAAACTATGTATATATTCCAATGGCTTGACAATTCTATCTGATCTGCCTCTTTAAGTATCTGGATGTCCTCATTAGAAAGCTGTCTGTCCCCTCAGGAAGATTAGCCACTGAGATTCTGCTCTAGCCCCTATGCACTTGCAGTGAGCTTCACCTATTAGTCAACATCTCGAGAGGAATATACACCCTCCTGCGACCAAATGGTGACTCTGTTGAACATTGTGCATGGTCAAGTTAGGCTATAGTTTGAAATCAGAGTTCAATCTGAGATTCATGGAGAAATAGTTTCTTTTTGGAGCTGTGCCCAAGGACATTCATCCCTTGAAGAGATTAAATAAATTCACAAGAACTATGATCTTACAGGTTATATATAACAGCAGCATGGAAGAAAACTGCCCCAATGCACACAATCTCACCTTTTTTCTCTCGTGAGTGTACAGTAGACTGAAAGGGAGCTCCCCATGACCTGTAGCCGGTACTGGAGGATTACCAGGTTAGGTGATTGCAGAAACCACTGAAGCAGGTCATCCTCACCCTGCCTTACAGGTTGGTTCATTGAAATGAATCCTATGCATTTTTTATTTCACAACTTATTTGCATAGAACTGATCTTTCGTTGACCCGAGTTGTGAAATTTCCCGGCACTTGGGCTAATGCATGAGAAACAGGAATGTCAGCGATCAGTGCATGTTACAATGAGTTATCCAGTCCACCCAAAGGCAGCAGCTGTGTGTGGGTACAGCCCCTGACGCTGCTCTGCACTTACTGCTTTTCCCAGTTTGCAGACAGATGCTGAAATATTCCTTGTGTTGAAAAATACAAAAATGCCTTTCAGTGCTCAGGAAGTGGCAATGATCCAGGATGGGGAGAAGAGGAGGAATGGGAAAAGAGAGGTATGGGTAGGGAAGGCAGTTGGGAATTGGGGAAGGAAAGGAGAGGTGGAGAGGGAGGGGAAATGAGGGGGGCATTGGAAAACAGGGAGGGGGAGAAGGATGGGAAAGAGGAAGACAGAAAGAGGAGAAGGAAGGGATTGGAGGAGAGGTAGGGAGGAAAGGGGACAAGGGGAGGCAGAGGGGTAGAGAGGAGGAAGGACAGGGAGTGAGATGAAGAGGATCAAAGTGGGTAAGGAGTGAGTGAGGACAGGGTAAGGAGGGGGGGAAGTAGGATGGTGAGGGGAGGAGGAGAGCGGAGTGGGATGGGGTTAGGCAGGGTGGGGGGAATTGGGTAAGAGGATACAGGTGTTGTAGAAGGAGAGAGAAGGGCAGTGGAGGAGAGGGTGACAATCTGGAACAGAGTTGGAGTGGGGTTGGGTAGCAGTTGTGGGGGTGAATGGGATTGGGGGGAAATGGGAAGGAGAGGAGGAGCAGGGAGAATGGGGCTGGTGAATGTAGGGGGGAGGAGGTGGAGGTGGAGTGAGGGTAGAGGGAGGGGCAAATAGGGTTAAGGGGGGATGGCAAAGGAGTTACAGGGAGGGGGAAGTGAAGGAGAGGGGAAGTGTAGAGGGGAGGGGATTTGGAGCAGAAGGTTGGTATTGGGATGGGCTGGTTGAGGGGGAAGGAAGGAAGGTGGTGGTTTGTGGGAAGGTGGGGAGGGGTTGGGAAGAGGGAATATGGTAAGGTGGGGTGATGAAGGAGGAGATGGAAGGAGGCAAAGAGAGTGTTGGGAAAATGAAGGAAGCGTTGGAATGGTCAGATGAGAGATGACGTTGGAGGGGAAGGGAGACATGTCTGTAGGAGGGGTAGGGGAGTGTCAGAAGGAATGAAGAATTGAGGGAGGGGGAGTTAAGAGAGAACTGGAAGAAGTGGTGCAGAATCTGGTGAGGGGGGCATGGGGAGGGCAAGGGATGGTGGAAGATGAGAAGAAAGAGTTGTGGGGAGGGGGAAGTGAGGGATAGAGGGTGAGAGAGAAGATGGAGGGTGGGGGTAGATGGGAGAGAATGTCAGAAGAGGAAAGATCCGTTCACGGAACATCCTTCAGCAACATCATTAACATTTATTTGTAGGTGTTGTCGAGGCACATGAACACAGCATTGCCAGTTTCAATGTGCAGAAATAATCACTCCTGAGTTTCCTCAGTCCCTGAGTTAGGAGTGTGACACTGGGAGCTGGTGCACTGGGTATATTATACTGTAACTCCAGGCCAGTTTAAAATCACAGCTTGAAGGTGTCTCAGCATTTCCTGAATATTCCTGGGACACTGGTTTGGAAACATTTCAATACTTAAGAGCCTGCTTTCTTTATAACAAGTTGGATTTATTGGTGTGGTTTAGTGGTTTTTTAATGTTGTTTCTACTTAGACGAAGAGGGACGTCCGCAAAATCGCAACAGAAAATGCTGGAAATATTCCGCAGAATGTGAAGTTCTGATTATCGACCTGAAACTTTAACTCTTGGTGGTCTGTTCACAGATACTGCCTGACCTTCTGAGTATTTCCAGCTTTTCCTGTTTTTATTTCAAATGTTTCGCGGCTGGAGTATTTTGTGTTTTTGAGCTGCCGGCGCAACTTGTTCGGAAATCCAGAAAGAGCAGAGTAGAAATTGTAAATTGTTCAGTGTGTGCACAGAATTGCTGCTGGCATTATATTAACCCATGGTAAGCAGCAACTCGCTCTGTGTTTACAGATTTTGTTTTTTTTCCCTCAAAGCTTCATTATAGTTTAATGAAAAGCCTAGGGGTTTGGGGGGGAAATAGTTCATCAATACTTGAGCAGCAAAATCCTGTTGTATTGTCAAAAGGTTGCCAATCACTGAAACAATATTTGGACTGTCGAGTTGTTGCCCCTTTAATAGCACGTTTGATGTGCCTGAAACTGGAGAATCTGTGTTTTTTGTAGTCTTGGCCCAGTGGAGTTGGAGAGGGACAACGGTTGCTGTGGCAACAAAACTGTTCAGAGGCAGCTGGTGATTAGTTCAATGGAAAGAAGTCAAGGGAGGTCAAAGGAGGGAGGTGTGGGAATAGGGAGGCAGGAGCTGAGCAGAGACGTCAGAGCCAGTAAGCTGGAGGCCAGTGAAGAAAGGGAGTGTGCAAAAAGAGGGATGACAGAGAGGCAGCTCAGAAAAGACCTGAAACAAAGCAAGCCCCGGGTGAACCAAGCCTTCTCTCTCACTGGCTGAGATATGGAGTTTCTTAGCAAAGGTCCTCGGCTGTAAGGAAACCAAAGGCAGAAGGAGTCGATTTTTTTTTATCCCCCCTCAACCCCCTCCCCCACTTCATCCCAAGTGAAGTTTTGTTTGAAAGGAAATACAGACAGATGCTGCCTAATTGGGTTATTTGTTGCAGGAACGAGGCTGCAAGCAACAGAGTTTCACCAGCAACCAGGGTCGGTGAGGTAGGCAATTCCACAAATTGAGTTATTTTCTGCTTTCCTCCCATGTGCTGGATTATAACAGACCCTGACAAAAGACAGAGCTGTGTTTCAAAGAGAGTCTGAGCTGAAAAGTGCTGGGGGTAGGGAGAGAAGTATCGTATGAATGTACCAAGAGACTCTGCGCTTCAGGGGAAACAGACTTTCATTCGGACCCCAGTTTGTATTTTTGCAGACATTCTATGTTTATAAATGCGTTATTTTTAATCATCTGAATTTAAGTAACTGGTTAAATGTTTGTTGGTGACCTATCCCTAACCCAGGCTTCCTGTAGAATACGTGTCTATTATCTGTAGAACTGTTCTGTAAAATTTTAACCCCCTGCTCACTGTAATGATGGTTTGGTAGAGTTTTTATACTGCTGTCTGGAGAAGTTACTGATACATGTGTTGATTACTGATGAGGTTCCTGTCTGTTTTTCTCACCCTCCCTTAGATTTCGCTCCCCAAGGTCTGCTGTACATTATTCCTTAAACATCTGCTCGTTCCCAGGCTTCAATGCTGATCTCTGGGGAGCTAATAGGGTCTACACGAGTACTTTCAGTGCCAGTTGTCTCTGCCTAAGGTAGCCATATACTGCAATGGGGAATAATCCACAATACCTTCCCAAACTCGGTAACTGAAACTGAAAGCCTGTAGCTGTACATGAGAGTTAGTGAAAGAATCTCGGTCTTAAAACCACTCTGAAGCATTTCTGTGTTCATCTGAGTTACTCAGTCAGGGTCCCTGCATATTACTTTTGTATGTCCTCCAGACGAAACAGCTTTCGAGTTTGCGTGTAACAAAACACACTCAGAAGACTGAAGCATTCAGATGAACACCTGGCACCGATCTGATTTGTATGCAATATATAAATTCTTCCCCTTAATCTGTCTATCATCAGTTTTTGCTGAATAAAATGCAGTTGAAGCATTTATTTTTAAGCTTCAATTTAATATTATGTGTAAGTGCAGCATTCCTCTGTAAAAATCTTTGGCAAGTGCTTGACTTAGGGATGTCAAATACTGTGAGGAGCATCAGAGCCTTGTGATATTGCCACTACTTCAGCATATTGAGTTTAGTTATTGTTGCTTGCTCTGCTGGTGACGATTCTACTGCAGTAGATTTGAAGATAAAAATGGGGTGGTTCTTTACGTCAATTTTTTATCTGACATTTTCAATTTTGCTACTATCATTTCAGATATAGTCCCAAAGTAATCAGAATTGTATCCAAATAACAAATAATGGTTTCACAGAGATGGGTGCTTGAATTTATGGTTATGCATTTTGTATGAATGAATTAGACAGAATGTGATATTATGTATGTGCTTATAGTAAGGGAGTGAGAGTAAATGTGAGTATACTCAAGACATGTTTGTTTTTGTTACATGTAAGTATATTACCTTCGTGATTTGCTTTGCTTTTAAAGAAGATGCCTCAATATTCCTCGTAAAGGAAATTCACAGACCAGCTAGCTTAAAAGAGAAAGCTTTGCATATTTACAGACAGTAGCCTTTGCATTGCAGAATGCTTTCTAAAGTGAGTTTTTCTTTGCATTGATTTGTCTTTGGAGCTAAATTAGAACTTTTTTAAAAATAAGTGAATTTTGTCTATAAAATTCAAAACCTTGTAAAAGGTTTTGATTCATTTAAACTCAGCCACGGCAAAGAAGGCTTAAATTGTTATTTATCTGCTGGTAGCAATCCCATGCAGGTATCTTTTTGACAGAAAATACTGAAATCTATAGTGCAACACGTGAAGGTGATATCTGGTAATGAAATAAGACATAGTTCATATAAGTTACACAAACTGAGTGCCTTCTGCCATCAGACTTCGTATGCTTTTAAAGCAAGCCCGAAGATAATTTTAAATCTTATGTATATCCTGAAAACATGTCCTTCAACATATCCATCTCATCAGGTTTCTGGGATAGCTGATTTTGTTTCTTTCAGAGAAGGTGAGAATTACGTAAAATTATTTTGAGTAGTTGCTTGGCTTTGTTGGTAGTAATTTATTTTACCTATGCGTCAAGAAAGATGGTATGTCCAAATCCACTCTAAACCATCAGCATATAATATGAAAGACCATTTCATTGAAGTGTTAGGGGAGTGCTTCATTGACAACAGTCCATCCTTTGGTTCAGAGCTAAAACTGAACCCCTACTTATTTATTTAGGTGGATGGGAAAACAATAGAAAATGTCATTATTTGAAGAAGAGTGGAGCATTGTAGTCATGACAATTCTTGTTTCAGCCTACACCATCAAAACAACTGGATGAATAAATCATTCAGCTCTATTTTTGTTCATGGGACATTGCTGTGCACAAATTAACAGCCATCTGTGATTATGTAACTATTGGCGTTGGGATCCTTTGCCTACCAAGATGCGTAGAGACCTCAGTTTTCAGCACTAGGCCCTCCCATTTGATGGCCGTGATGTTTGGATTGCGTGTCATGTGAAACCTGTTCAATTCTTTAATATTTCTGCAGTAGATAGTCCATATTTCACAGGTATATAGGAGGGTAAGTATTATCACAGTTTTGTGTGTTTTACTGTAAGTTTGATTCCTCATTTCCTCCACAGGTGTATGAGTAAACAGGCAAATGTTGAACTTGCCATGCCAATTCTACTTGCTACCTCACTGGCAATTTCTTGACATTATTCTTTTGTGATAGTAAAGTTATCTACAACCTACAGGATTGTGTGATTGATAATTATAGCATATGGGGCATAGTGAGACTTTGACAATGGTTGGTGAAATATTTTTGTCTTCCTCAAGTTTATAGTTAGTTCTCAATCATCAGCCATTTTTGAAAAACAGACCATGATTGGTTGAAGACTATGTTCAGAAAATTATATGTGGGCACCATCATTTGCCAAACAGCAATTCCTATAACATCATCTCAGATACCAACATCATCTCTGATACCTTAGTTGAGAATTTGCATTGTCTAGGGTTGAAGAGAATACTGCCTGTTCTGAATTGGATGTAAATTCCATCAACACTTTCATTAAAAGCATGGCAGCATAGAGAAAGGTCATCACAGCATTTCAAACAGTAGTTATGATATAAATACTAGTTCTTTTCTATCTGTTTAAAAAGAGGCTATCAGGCTTTCATATTAATCACATATAAATCAATGCATAGTCTTTAATTGTCCTGTCAAGGGTCCCACAATGAAGAGTCTCTGTTTGGTCATATGCCAAGGTATGTGATTTTCTTGACTTGTACTTGAGGAGCCTCCCCGTTTACATGTATAGACCTGACTTGATTAATAGTCTTGCATTAAAAGAAGTATTTTTACTTCACATTGGGCTGCCTTTGATCAATGGCATTTGATAGATGTCCATACGGTACAAGCTTGGTTTAAAAACAACAGGATGAGACATCAATCGCCTCAACCTCTCCACCCCTCTCACCCACTCCAATCTCACCCCTGCAGAACGTGCAGCCCTCCGCTCCCTCCGCTCCAATCCCAACTTCACCATAAAACCCGCGGACAAGGGAGGCGCAGTTGTAGTATGGCGCACTGACCTCTACGTCGCCGAGGCCAGACGCCAACTCTCCGACACCTCCTCCTACCGCCCCCTTGATCATGACCCCACCCCTGAGCACCAAACCATCATCTCCCAAACCATCCACAACCTCATCACCTCAGGTGACCTCCCATCCACGGCCTCCAACCTCATCGTTCCCCAACCTCGCACTGCCCACTTCTATCTCCTTCCCAAAATCCACAAACCTGAATGCCCTGGTCGACCCATTGTCTCCGCCTGCTCCTGCCCCACCGAACTGATCTCCAACTATCTAGACTCCATTTTCTCCCCCTTGGTCCAGGAACTCCCTACCTATGTCCGTGACACCACCCACGCCCTCCACCTCCTCCAGAACTTCCAATTCCCCGGTCCCCAACACCTCATCTTTACCATGGACGTCCAGTCCCTCTACACCTGCATTCCCCATGCAGCTGGCCTTAAGGCCCTCCGCTTCTTCCTGTCCCGCAGGCCCGACCAGTCCCCCTCCACTGATACCCTCATCCGCTTAGCCGAACTCGTCCTCGCACTCAACAACTTCTCTTTCAATTCCTCCCACTTCCTACAGACAAAGGGGGTAGCCATGGGTACCTGCATGGGCCCAAGCTACGCCTGCCTCTTTGCAGGCTACGTGGAACAATCCCTCTTCCGTACCTACACCGGCCCTAAACCCCACCTCTTCCTCCGTTACATTGATGACTGTATCGGCGCCGCCTCGTGCTCCCACAAGGAGCTCGAACAGTTCATCCACTTCACTAACACCTTCCACCCCAACCTTAAGTTTACCTGGACCATCTCT
>NW_025972256.1:0-9843 GCF_021869965.1 Rhincodon typus
TCAGCCTTCCTGCTCCTCTGATGCTGCTTGGCCTGCTATGTTCATCCAGGTCTACACCTTGTTATCTCTACTTCTGAAGCCTGGTCATTTATAGCGTAGGAAACACAACAGCCAACTTGTGACTAAATAATGACCTTTGTTACAGCAGTGCTCCCTTGGTGCGGCACTGGACTGAGTCTTTTGATTTTCTGCTGAAGTCCTGGGGTGGGAACTGAATCTCGTACCTTATGACTCTGAAGTGAGACTGCTGTAAACTGCCATGGCTGACGTTCCTGCAGAATATGCACCGTTATCAGGATTTAAGGAAGACTGTTGTTCTGCTGACACTAGTTTGCCCACCAGAAAACATTAGATGAGCACACGTAATGCCTGTGCTAATTTCATCTACCTGCTATGACCAGGCAGTTTTATTCAACCATAATTCTATGAAGTTAGCTGAAAAATGTTTTGAATTATGTAGCATTTAAATAAGGTAAACTGAAGAGAGTGTCATTAAACTAGGGAACATTAGATGTATTTAAATGTTCTTCAATGCATTATAATTTACAGTAAACATTCACTTCAATAAATTCTTGAGGCACTGTTAAGTATTTCAATTCTGCATTTAATGTGTAGGCTAGGTTATGTGACACTGAATTTGCTGTCTGTATGCTGAAAGTAGCAAATTACATGACTGAAAGGCGTTTTGACTGAAGTTATGATAAATATTATCTGGACCTAGAGGTTATGGTTTGATGGGTATCCTTATTTGTGCTATGCTTTGGTGTAAATGGGCGTGAACTTAAAGGGATGTGTTTTTGTGAAAACAAAATGTTTAGACCATAGCATTTAATAACCTTTGCACATCATAAACTTAACAATGAGCGTAACAAGTATAGACGATTAATTTTGTTCTCTTATTGTCTCAATTTAAGCTGACCAGACTATTTTACTGAAATATTTAGCTGGGTATAGTGACCTGTGTTAGCTTTTGAGATTAGATTGGAGAGGTGGATAAAGAGAATAGGAACAGAGTGGGTAAATGTAATCAGATAATTTGTTTATGTGAAGAAACATTAACTTGTTTCTTGATTACAGCATGTACTTCTGTTTACATATAAGGAAGTTTTTTTTGTTTTGTAATCATTGAGTTTTCTCAATGATTAATTTTATGCTCAATCCTTTTAAGAAGAGGAGTATGACGAACCTTGTTGGTTTCATTTTGAACTGTTTTTAATTGTCGCAGGTAGAGCAGGAGTTATGACGTTTGACTCCTAAGTTATAATCTGTTCAATTAAAACCTCTTGATATCGAAATCTTTAATTTCAGAATCTACTAAAGTCTATACACAGCATGCAACTCTAAACTGTTTCATAAATTAAGCAGTTGTATAATTAATCTGGTAAATAGGATTTGAAAAATTCAATAATCTTTGACCTCTGTGACAAAAATATGCCAGCTTGTACGGCAATTTTTATAAATGCTATCTATATGAGTGAAAACTTTAACTCCAAACGTACAAAATGTTGCTATGAAAGCTAGCGCAAAGTGAGATAGACAACTGATGTTCAAAACATGTTTTTCCTTCCCTTCAGTATAAGTTGAAGTTACTGTTTGTCACATGTAATAAGGCTAATTTTATATATAACAATTGATATTCCAATCAGATGTTCACCAAAGTGAATAACAAAGTTATTGCTGATCTTATTCTTACTTGGCTTTTATTATTTCTTTCTAGTATTTTGCTGGATGGCATTGGTTCAGAGCCCTGAAAATCAATCATGGCTTCCCTATGATCTGACTCCACTTTATTCTTGCTTTTGTAGTCAACTGAATAGTCAGTTGCTTGTAATATGTCAGGGACCCCTTGTAAAATTTAAGTCAGTGGGAATCAGGAAAATCTGTCCACTAGCTGAAGCCACATTTAGCCTTAAGGAAGATTGCAGTGTTTGTTGAAGGCCAGTCATCTCACTTCCATGACACTGGTGCAGGAATTCTTCAGGGCATGTTCTCTACCCAACTTAGAGTCAGTTGAGGATTGGCAGTGTGTGCTGGAATTACCATGCTAACGTCCCATTGACAAAAACAAAGTTTTCTCTGTACATTGGCTGCAGGGTTCTATCAGATGCTCTCATGTGAATTTTTTCTGTATTATAGATTGGTAAGTGTTTCTTTTTCAACCATGCCGTTTGAAACCGGTTGTTTCTCAAACTTAAGATTTAGAACAAACAAACCTTGTTTAACCCCCTCTAATATATTTCCAAATGTGCAATTTGCCAGCTCTCCTACCATGCATCCAATTATGATAAATAGAATTCTCCACCGCAATGATTTAGACAGGATGTGACTGGGCAAATGCACAGCAGAATTATTGTAATGTGATAGGTGTGAAGTTATCCACTTTTTCATAGGAAATGTAGAATGGCAGTGCATTGTTTTAAGTGGTGATATTGGGAAACGATGTACAAAGGGACATGGCTGTCTTATACATCAGTTACAGAAATGCGGGTGCAGCTTGCAGTTAGGAAGACGCGTATGTTGGCATTCATTGCAAGAGGATTTGAGGAGAGGAGCAAGGAAGTCCTTCTGATTCTGTATGCTGCCTTGATGAGACCAAACCCAGAGTATTGTGTGCAATTTTCCATCTCCTTATATACTGCAATCCTTCTAAAAAGTTTATCTTTTAATGGTTCACCAGACTGATTCCTGTGGTCGCAGATTTGTTGTATGAAGAGAGATTGGGTTCTCTGGGCCTGTATTCACTGGAGTTTAGAATGAGAAGGGATCTCATTGAAACATAAATTGACAGGTCTGGACATACTGGACGCAAGTAAGATGTTTTCCCTGGCTGGGAAGTCCTGAGGAGTTGGACACAATCTCAGGATACAGAGTAGACCCACTTTGGATTGCGATGAGACTTCGCTATGTGGTGAGCCTGCAGAGTTCTCTGCAGTAGAGTGGTTACTGAGCAGTTTAAGAAACAAATCGATTTCTATAGACTAAAGCTATCAAGTATGCTGTTGAGGTAGAAGAATAGCTGCGATCGTGGTGATGAAGGCTTGATGGATCGAATAGCATACATTTTCTATGTTTGGTATAATTTCAAATTACCCTGACATTGTTTGTCAGCTGCCAGTGAACCTAGCCTTGTATCTAGCAGTTTTCAAACACCCTCTTGACTTTTCTCCTGATTGATTTGCCTGCCATTGTATTTGAGAGATGAAGGTCAAGTGTTGTGTTCTCATTTTATCAACATCTCAACATGTTTGCACTTTCCAGATATAGTATGAAGATCTCCATGAACGGTTTTCAGTTATTTTGGGCATTCTCCACTCAGCTACATGTTTTTGGCCATTTTATTACATTTCCAAACAAAAACAATTTTTCCTGCCAGATGATTGCAAGGAATTTGTATTGTTTAGTTGCTAAACAGTGACACAAATGTGCCACAGTGCTACAAACATTGCAGATGGGTGGGGCAAATAATCAAACTGAAATCATCCAACAGGAAGTGTGCTGGTGGTTTGCAGTTAGCACGTGGGGGATGGGAAGAAGTTTACTCCTTATCAATTGACAGCTGTGTGTAGGTTGGGACGGGAAGATAAAAATACTTCATAAAACAATTAAGCTACAATCTGTGAACTAACTATTGAAACACAAGCCATTTGGACAGATCACCTAAAATGGTTTACTTTCAAATCTGGTTTGCTGCTACTTTATTTCTGTAAACTGGTTTTGAAATATTTGGAAAATCTGGTATACGTCTCTGGAAGAACTGCTCAGACAAATTGTGAAGTAGCTGATATTAAGGAAACTTAAATTTTGCAGAAGTCTGTAGGAAATAGTGCAGATGTGCAACTGGTGAGCACCGCTACGTAACTATTTTTGACACCTTGCTTGGGCATCAGACAATGTTCGCACGAGCTGAATTCTTCACAGTTCTAACAGTTCAGCTTGTACTGTATGAAAGCGTCAATGATATTTATCGTAGTTTAAATTGATCGTTAAGAATCTTGTTAAATTTCAAAGGATTGTGTGATTTTTACAGAAACTCATGCACTGTACAGAGCAGCACACCAAATTATTTTATACCTATCGCTTGCTGTATCATATTTCAGTGCACAACTTTAATTGCATTACTTGTAGAACCAACCATTAAGGTAAATTGCTTCACTCAGACTTGATCCACTGATTTGGGCATATGCACAAATTGGAAGCTTGTCATATAATCAAGGATTTGCTATATGGGGGAAGTAACCTGTGCCAAGAGATCAGCAGACCAATCAAAGTCACATTTTAAGGAGCAAACAAAAACAAAAATTGCTGGGAAAACTTAGCAGGTCTGGCAGCAACTGTGCAAAGAAAGAAGTACTGAGGATATTGTTTGATAATTCTTTATCTATCCTGCTTGTTACCTTCATAAAGGGGAAGCTGTGGTTGTAAATATTTGCAATAATGGATGTTCAGAAGGTGTTTCATAAGATACCACACCTCCGGCCCCCTAATAAGGTAAGAGCCCATAATGAAAACAGAAGTTGCTTGCACAACTCGGGTCTGCAGCATCTGTAGGGAGAGTTAAGAATCATAGAATCCCTACAGTGTGGAAACAAGCCCTTTGGCCCAACAAGTCCAGACCGAACCTCAAAGCATGCCACCCAGACTCATCCCCCTATGACCCACCTAATCTACGCATCCATGAACACTATGGGCAATTTAGCATGGCCAGTTCGCCTAACCTGCACATCTTTGGACTGTGGGAGGAAACCAGAGCACCCGGAGGAACTCCACGCAGACACGGGGAGAATGTGCAAACTCCACACAGACAGTACAGAGGCTGGAATTGAACCCGGGTCCCTGACGCTGTGAGGCAACGGTGCTAACCACTGAGCCACCATGCCGCCCTAGAACTTTTAGTTCTGAAGAAGGGTCACTAGAATCGAAATGTTAACTGTTTTCTGTCCGCAGATAATGCCAGACTTGCTGAATTTCTCCAGCAATTTGTTTTCATTTCGTATCCGTAGTTCATTCTTTTGGATGTAGTCTACGAGCGGATGGCAGATTGACTGACTCATAGATTTAGGATGAGGTATTTTCAGGATAGCAAATTCTAAATACTGGTATGCCACAGGGCTCAATGCTGTGATCATAATTATTCACAGTATACTTCAGTAGCTTGGATGAGGAAGTTGAATGTGCTATCACCAAATTTGTGGGTGATACAAAAATAGATATGAAGAATGACAGTCTGTGAAGGGATAGACAAGTTAAATGAGTGGGCAGGTAGCATATAATGTGAGGAAAAGTAGCTTATGCACTATGGCCCAAAGTGTAGAGGAGCTAAATATTATTTAAATGGAGAAAGACGGCAGAAAGCTATGGATTAAAGGGACTAGGGAGTTCTTGTTATGAAGCTCAAAAACTAGCATCCAATTTCAGCAGGTAATAGGGAAGAGGTAGGGAATGGTGATCTTTATTTCAAAGAGAGTGGAGTATAAAAGTAGGGAGGTTTTGCTAAAATAAGTCACTGGTAAGACCATAGCTGGAACATTGCGAACAGTTTTGGACCCCTTATCTAAGGAAAGATATACTGACACTGGATGCAGTCCATAGGTGGTTCACTAATTTGATCCCAAGTATGGAGGGTCTGTCCTATGAGAAGTGGTTGAGTAGGTTGGGCCTGTACTCTGGAGTTTAGAAGAATGAGAGGTGACTTTATTGAAACATGTAAGAGTTTAGTGAACACGATAGATACAGAAAGGTTGTGCCTCTTTGTGGGACAGTCAGAAGTATAGAGGGCTTAATCTCCGAGTAAGGGGTCCCACATTTGAGACAGATGAGGAATTTATTCTCTGAAAATTGTGAATGTGTGTAATTCTTTACTGCAGAGGGCTTTCTGGCCTCAGTTATTGGGTATATTCAAGGCTGAAATAGATTTTCATTCAGTCAGTAAATCCAGGATTATGGGTGAAAGGCAGGAAAGTAGAGTTGAGGATTGTCAGATCAACCATGATCTTGTTGAATGGCAGAGATGACTTGATGGGCTGAATGGCCTATTTGTCTTGTATCTTATGGTTTTATTTGCAATTATTAGTTCCCCAGCAAAAATGGCTGACAGCAATACAAATTAATGACTTATTTGACCATTTATAGGGTAATGACAGAGAACAGTGTTAATGTACAATTGGAATCATGAAGCGGTCATTCTAAGTAAGGATGTCAAGTTTCCTTTACCAAATGGTCTTGACTCTTTTAAAATTGGCAACTGAGCCCTTGGTTAACAGGGCCTGGATGTGATCTATATCTCCAGATGAGTTGGCATAAATTTCTTTTATATACTTGTTTATACCACCCTTATTTATTTGACGTGACCATATACAATACATGGTTCTCTTGATATTGCCTAAATGCTGTAGACTTGACACTGTTTACATTGAGGTGAATTTCAGAGCACTTGTAGCAATTGACAAGCAATGATTTTGCATTTAAGGACCAAATTACAATCTTTTGGTTGAGCCTGTAGATTTATAACTGCTACTGACAAAGTTCTGTTTGAGTGAAAGAAGAATCCTCCCAAGCCAGAAACAGTGCTTTTTTAGCTTCCAATAAGTGGAGATTTGGTTTAGAGTTTGAAATGTTGGACTTTCACTCAAGGGGGCTAGAATACAAAAGTCAAATGGAAACCTTTTCATTTGTGGAGAATTTTCATCAGGTCCCATCTGCAGCACTGCCTTTAGGCATTGGAACTCAAAAGGTTTGTTAGCCTTAAAAATAAAACTCGCCTTGACTAATGTAAAGGATTAAATTATGAAGACTGCGTAAAACTGTTATACTTATTCCAGATACTTCTCGACTCAAAAGGAATACATAAATAGGTAAAGGAATTTAAGAGGGTAGATTCAAAGAAGCAACTTATCTGGCAGAAGAATATAGAACAATTGATCTTAAAATTTAAGTCGAGCCTTTAGGAGTGAAAACAGGAAGCATAATTTCACCCAATGGATAGTGAAAATCTGAACCTCTTTCCCCAGTAGGATGTAAGCTCTGGTCATGTGAAATCTTCAAGTTTGAAACTGGTAAATTATTGCTGGATAAGGGTATCCATGATCAAATTGAATAGTAAAACAGACTCCTGGAGTAGGGGGGCATGGTTGTCAGGTGAAGGGCTTATTCCTATTTGTACGCTTTCAGTAGTATGGGTTACTTGCCAACGTTTTGCACGCTGACTAAGCAAAGTAGAACTTCTACCAAGACCTTAGCAATGATTTATGTGCCCTATAGGATTGGATAAATATAGTAAATTAAGTCTGGTGTAGTTGGTGAATCTACTTTGTTATCCTGCCTATGTCTCTAAAGGAAAATAAATCTGTTCTACATCTACATGTGACTGAATCCTTTTGTGTGATAATCCTGGGGAAGAAAACACCATCTTGCATGGCAGATCCATGAGAATACTTGCAATACTGGCACATTCTCCTGCACACATTTTGATTTGGAACCATTTCACTATTCCTTTACAGTCACCAGATCAAAATCCAGACCTCCTCCCCTGACAGCACTGTGGGTGGACTGTAAATGGCTCACCACCAACGTAATGACAATTAGGGACGGGCAACAATGCTGGCCTTTCCAGCGTTGCCCATATTCCATGAAAATTACTGTTAGGTATTTCAGCGTTGTGTATATTTCCTTGAGAATCCTCCTCTCAAATGTTGACCTACTTTCAACCAGTTTGTCAGATTAAATGTCTTTGTACTCTCGGGCAATCAAGCCTTAACTTGGCTACCTCCCTTTCCCCATTCTAACTTGGCACCATGTAAATAGTGCAAGGAACTTCCCATAAGAACTATCTGCTGCTTGTTAGGTATTTATACATAAGCAGTTATGAGAGAGAACTTGTTCCATCTACAGTTGTTGCAAAATATTAATTCACTGTGCAACCACCATGTGACTAGACAATTCTTTAGTTCTGTAATAACTTGCTTTATTTCCCAGAAGTGTAAGCAGATCTGCCTCTTTGTATGTTCTGCTGGCTGACCTCTCATCATCTAGCTTTCTATTCTCTTTTCTCCTTTAAATGTAAGTACAAAACTCTGATGCCTTTATCCTAATTGGCATTAGGTCCTCTATTATGTATTCTCCTGTGCTTGCTAATTTACATTGGCTTCTGGTTCTTTGGCATCTTAAGTTTAAAATTCTCATTGTTCATTCTTTCCTGTCTCTATAAATGCCTGCAGTTCCCTCAGAACCCTTGCATAACCCCACCACTGGTGGCCTTGCCTTAAACTTCTAAACCCTGAGCTGAATGATTCTGTTCCCAAAATCTTGTTTCTCAACCAGTTTTTCTCTTTAAAACTTACCTCTTTGACCAAGCTGTTAGTCACCTGTTCTAAAATCCTCCTTTGGCATTTTTGTCTGGCTGTCCTTCAATGGAGCAATATATGTGCCAGATTTTGTAACTATCTTTTGGGGCATTTATTTATGAAACATTCCACAGTTGTTTAATTAAACATGATGTAATTCATAGCAGATTCAGGAAACAACCTTGGCAGTGTGGTGAGTCATTGGCTGTGCTATAACCTTGTAATGTTCATTATTGAAATTGCTGGAATATGAATAGGCCTTTGTTGGAACAAGAGAGAGTTCATTGAAAATTGTTTTATGGAGTTTGTCATTTGCAGGAGTTCTTCAGGATAGTGTCCCAGGACTGACCTTCCCTCCATCAGGAAGTGGGGATGTTCACTGTGCAATCAATGTTCAGCACCATTTGTGACTCCTCTGGTACTGAAGGAGCTATGTTCAAGTACAACCTGGATGATATCTGGTTTTGGGCTGACAAGTGCCGAGTAACATCTGCACCACACAAGTGCCAGGCAATCACCATTTTCAACAAGAGTGAATCTAACTATCACCCCTTGACCGTCAGTGGCATTACTATTACTGAATGCCCCACTGTCAATATACTAGAAACTAAACCAGACCAGCCATATAAATACAAGAGCAGGTTGCAGGTTATGAATTCCGAAGTGAGTAACTTTGGTTTTGTCTCCCCAAGACTTGTCCAACATCTGCAAGATAAAAGTCAAGAATGTGATGGAATACTGTCCACTTGTGTGGATGAGTGCAGCTCCAGCAACACTCAAGCTTAACACCATCCAACACAAAGCAGACCACATGATTGGCTGCCCACCTTTTATCCTCAATATTCACTGCCCTCATCACCCTGACATAGTGACAGCAGTGTGTGCCATTTACAAGGTGAACTGTGGTAACTCACCAAGTTTCCTTAGACAACATCTTCCAAATCTGCAGTCTCTACCTAGAATGACCAGGGCAGCAGGAGCATGGACATGCCACCATCTGATTGTTTGCCTCCAGGCCACAGATCATCCTGACTTGGAACTGTTATTGTTATTCCTTCACCATGACTGGGTTAAAATTCTGAACTCCCTCTCTAAAAGTAGTGTGGTGCACCTGCACCCCAAGGACTGCAGTAGTTCGAGAATGCGATTCACCACCATTTATTTCCAGGGAAATTGGGAATGGAAATAAATGCTATCTAACTAGCCACGTCCATACCCCATGAACAGCTTTTTTTAAAAAAATGAATGAGTGTTCACTTGCATTTAGAAAATTGCTTCAGAAGAAAGTGAGATTTCTTTCACACTGATTAACAAGACTTCAGATAAATCAGAGACAACAAGGTGCAGGGCTGGATGAACACAGCAGGCCAAGCAGCATCATAGGAGCAGAGAGGCTGACGTTTCGGGCCTAGACCCTTCATCAGAAAAGGGGGAGGGGAAGGGGGTTTTGAAATAAATAGGGAGAGAGTGGGAGGCGGATAGAAGAGGGATAGAGGAGAGGATA
>NW_025972257.1:0-9843 GCF_021869965.1 Rhincodon typus
CTCACTATCTCTACATATTTAGAGGTGCTGTCATTTGGGTGAGACATTAAACTGAGGCTACATCTTCCCAAATTAGTTGGATGTGAAAGATCTCAGACCACTACTTAAAGAATGACAGGGGATTCTGCTGGCATTTATACATCATAAAATGATTCTCTGGTCGTATTGTGTAGTATTTCTGAAAGCTTGCTGTGTGCAGACTTTCAACATTACAGCAGGGACTGCACTTTGATAATACCATACTTCATTGGCTTTAAAATGCTTTAGGACTTCCTGTAGTTTTGAGAGGCTCTATAGAAATGAAGGTTTAAGTTGGTGAACATGATTACAAATAAGATGGATTCTGAACATTTTGTTAAACTTAATAGGAAGTCGGATGAAAATTGGATAGAAGCTTCCCCATTGATAGACGCCCTGCTTTGTGTCAAAGGAAACCTTTGCCTTTTAATCTTAGTCCACAAGGTTTCAGGAGAACTAGTATTATCCTTTCTGTTACTGAGATAGGAGGGGAGAAGCTTCAGTCAAGCTGACTATACCTGATAGCCACCAGTGATGACTGTTTGATTATTTTAAATGAATAAGATGGTGTTCAGACCTGGTACCCTTCATAGTCTAATCAGCTCACCCACCAGGCTTACACTGAGACAGGGCACTGAATGCTGCTCAGGCCCAGTGACAGTCTCCATGGGAAGAGGTCAGAAAAATAAAATGAACAGGTGTGTATTAGAGATCATTTCACTGGAGCCATATGCTATTGTACAGCCTGAAAAGCCAGTGAGAAGAGTTCCAATAGTGGCAATTGATAATACTTGAGGAAAAATTGCAGGGTTTTTGGAAGATCACAGGAATGGAATTAATTTGCTCTTTCAAAGATCAGGCTGAATGGCCTCTTTCTGTGCTGTACTATTCTGTTATATCGTCATTGCTACTGTTGGCTGTACTGAGGTAAGCAAATAGCTGATTGTAGAATATTGCAGTAATTAATTTCTCTTAATTTCTCCCTGATTATGAATTATGACATCGGGATTTTCCTTTCAATTAATTTCTTCCTGAATGCAGTGATGCAGGTTAATATGAAGACCATTAAAAATGAATTAGTGCAGACAGTGTTATTTATTAAATTATACCCAAGCAAAGCATCAGTTCCTTTACTGCTGAAGTTTTAACAGATGGATTAGTGTTTATTGTTTTGTTTTATTCCTGCCTCCTGTCAGTGAATCATTCCATAAACTCTGGCTGCATTTTGTTCAAGGCCCAATTTTGATGTTATCACTTAAGTCTGTCGGCTTCCACCTCCATAACGTTACTCAACTCTATGGTTATCTCACTCATTTGCTGAATCCTTCATCCACACCTTTGTGACCTCCAGACCTAACAATTCCTATACTCTCCTAGTCAACCTCTCACATTCTACCCTCAGTAAATTTTGGGATCTTCCAAAACTGCTGGAATCACAATCCTAACTTGGATCAATTTCCTTTCGTCCTCTAACTCTGTGCTCACTGAGTTCCACTGGTTAACAATAAATCAACACATCGATTTAAAATTTCTCATCCTTGTTTTCAAAGGCCTCCTTAGACTTGCCCCTCCCTAGTTGTGTAAACGACTTACCCAAAACTCCCTGAGGGACCAGTACTCTAATCTTGTTTTATGAACATCCTTGATTTGAGTTGCCTCACCATTTGGGGGTTGTGCCTTCCACTAAACTTATTGCCTCCCTGATACCCTCTCCCTCTTTACTGTTCTTTCATCCATGAATACATATCTTAAAAAGAAATGTCATCTACTCTAATATCATGGTGATTTGGAATCAGGTTTTGTTTTGATAGAGCTATGAAGGATTTTATAATGTTTTCTTACTCCCACTGATCCATTTTGCCTTCGAATGTGTTAGTCAGTCATGCTTCGAGTCAGAAAGTCAAGCGTTCAAACCGTACTCATGGCTAAAATCCCCAGTGAAGTACAGGGGAAGTTCTGTACTATCAGATGTTTCTTTTGAATGAGATGATAATCTGAGATCCTCTCAGGTGGATATAAAAAAAACCTCATTGTGCTATTTGAAAGACAAGCTGGGGAAATTATCCCTTTACTAAATGAATAATTTAGTTTTTATTAAAATTACACAGGAAGCTTCCACAAGCACAAATTGACTGCTGAGTTTGAATGATAATGCTTATGAGAATGGGAACATTAGTGCTGTAGAAATTAGAATGTTTCCAGCATTTGAAACCAAAGAATCAACAAAGGCAATTTACAAACAGGTAGAGCCCAAACTGAATATAGCTCCTTGTGTTTTCAGTGTTGTGTTTTCATTTCAAACCTACTTTAAAACATAATTAATGTTTAGCAACAGGCATGACCAGCATCACAAGCTGGATCAGTCACTCAATCCTTCACCACAAAAAAGACAGTTAACTGCCTTGTAACCATGACAACACCCCTTTCAGCTTCAGTTGCCAGTGCAGCCGTGATTTTCCAGAAACTGCATCGCTTATAAATAGTTTCTGCATTCACTTCTTTCTCGTTGTATGTCATATTGACAAGAGTTCAGTAAACCAGCACATTCTGAAACGGTTGTAATGTCTCAATTCAGTCCCTGATCAGGTGAATCACTTGGCAACAATAGCATCACCTGTACTGGGGGTAAAGTAGCTAACCCTTTCATCTCAAGATTTTCCAGACATTACAATAGTTTAACAATTCTAAAAATACTCCCATCCATAAAAGGATTTTGTTCCCAAATCAGGTTTCCATCTGGTTTTCTGTTAAATGAAGCAATATTTGATTGTGTTTTATTTCAAAAGTAGTCTGTTTTTCTTACTTACCTCCAAATAATGGAATAACTTCCATTATTGCCACACAAAAAAGCCATTCAGCCCATCGTCTGTGCCAGCTCTTTGAGAGAGCTATCGAATTAGCCCCAGGCCCCTGTGCTTTCCCTTCATTCTGCACATTTTTAACTTCCACAATTCTATCCAATTCCCTTTTGAAAGTTATTATTCTCCACCATTTCAGGCAGTACATTCTGGCATTGTAATAAATAGTTGTGCACAAAAAGATCCCTTTGTCTCTTTAGTTCTTTCACTCATGCTGTGTGTTCTGGTTACTGACCCTCCTGTTAGTAGAAATACTTTCTCCTCATTTACCTACCACATTTCAAATAAAATAGGTGTGTGCACTATTTAGAATGGTACAAGGTCGCAGGGCTCAGGAAGGTCTACATTTGACCCTGAAGCTAAGTGTCTTCACAGTGTATTTGGAATCCACTTTCCCCCTTGAACATGGAGCCTGACTATCGACTAACATTTTCCATTCTCGTACTTGCTAACTTACTCAAGTGAAGCTGATTGCCGTTGTAGCAGCAGTAAGTAGCGGATACTCTTGGGATAGTGAGAGGGGTGAGCCAGGAGCGAGTAAGGTCACCATCATGGAGCAGGAAAGCTGCGCCTGGAACTGATGCCTCTCAGAGCGAGTGAGAGAGAGAGCTGTGCAGATGGCCATGTAAATGCAACAGTATTTGGAGATATTACTGAGACTGATCCCACACAGAGGCGATTTTAATGAAGTGGAAATTTTGCTCTGGTAGCATTAATGTCCATTTAGGTTTAAGGAGGATTTTCCATGTTTAACTTTGATTTCCTAATGGTTGCATCACTTGTCCTGGGATTTCGATAATCTCTTTAAGTGATAATAGCTTTCAAAGTTCAACTTTAACAAGGAAAATCTTCCATCAAGTTCCGTGCAGAGTGATTAAAGAGAAAACATATCCCTCTGCAGGGGTTCAGTTTATAAGTGGCTCTGCCCTTCGCACACCATCGCATTCATGAATTCAAGACCTTCGGCTGTGTCAAGGTCGCTGAACTCACCCTAGATCACAATTTGCTTCACTACCCCTGGGCAAAGGAGGGAGAATGATTAGTTGTAGTTGCTGCTTTTGGTCACTGCCTGCAGGTTCTGTAAAGATCTGACCCCCTCCACCACCGATGCAGGGTAGCAGCAGTGTGTATTGTCCGCCTGACACAGTAACTCACCAAGACCCCGCTCAAGAGGACCTGGAAGGACAAGGGCAGCAAATATATGGAACAGCACCGTCTGCAAGATTCCCTCACACAAGACCCTGACTTTGAAATATATCGCCTTTACTTCGCTGTGGCTGGGTCATTCCTTGGAACTGCCTCCTCACTAGCAGTCCTAAATGCCCCCATTCCCCAAGGACTGCAGCAAAATTTCACAGAGACAGCTCATCACCATCTTCACCAGTACTGTTAGGGCTGAATAATGCATGCTGACCCAGCCAGTGATGCTCACATTCCAAGAGAGAGTTTTTAAAAAACATAAATACCAGGTAAGGATATGTCTAGCTCCACAGTGATGCCCTCTACAGATGAATAGACACCAAGTCCATATCTAGAAGGGGAGGGGAAGGAAGACAGTGCTGATGGATACTTTTAAAGCAAGCAATCCAAAATTGCAACAGCAAAAGGGAAAGGGTTAAAAAGCAGAATAGCTCATTTGTGTAAGCTATTTTAAATTGAGAGTCTGACAGCCCAACGAGTTGCATTTCCAGCACCCTCCGGCCTGGAAGGAGCTGACTTGTCAACATCTGGCAAACAGATTAAAGAGAAATATTTGTGACAAGCCATCACCCAATCCCGGTTTTAATTAATCGTGAGTTGATTAATAGAAAATAGCTTTTCTCTTGTCTAAATAGAATGTGACCTTTCAAATAATTTCGACATCATGGCGAGTTTGTCTACAAAGCAGGTCATCGAACGTGACTCTACCAGCTCACTGCTGTGGATAGCATACTTCTGAAGAACTCGATGCATCAAACCTGCGATGACATTCTCAGCTATTCAATATTTATATATTAACCTTTCTGCAGTGATCCCTCCAAGCTAGCTGAGAAAATTTGAATTGATATTTCTGAGGGCAGTTCTTCTCACATCCTGCTGAAAAATATGCGCTTTCACTCATTTCAAAATTTCTAGAGCAAACTGTCCCCTTGTTGCTTATGTTCAGATTGCGCAGCAGCTACATTTGTTGCCCAAAGAAACAGACGGATACAATCCCCAGGTTGCAATGAATTAACAGCACTCCAGTGTGATAAAAGTAAGGCCACTGTTCTCAGTACCCTGTCATACTGTGGGGATTGAGTAATCATAATTTTGGGGTAATAAACCAACCTTTCTATTTTTGACCAGAATGCATGACTGCATTGGAAGTTGATGTTTCTTAATTAACACAATTAACAAAAATGACAAGTCCTGCATTTCTGTAGTGCCCATCAAAACTTTGGAATGTCTCAATTTCCTTTACAATTAGTTAAATAATTCACATTGCATGATCCCACATTGAAATAAATGATTGTCATCAGTTTTAGTGACACCGACCAACGGATAAATGTTGGCCTTGGGACTACCACACCCCTCCCCCCTACTGATCCAATGAACTGTTGTAAATCATTATTGTCCATTTGAGAGGGCAGACAGGACCTTTGATTAATATTTCATTTGAAAAACAGCATCATTGAAAGTGCAGCAACCCCTCAATATTGAACCAAACAATTGACCTAGACTTTACCCCTTAAGGGCCCCTCAACCTTCTGACTCTGTGACGTGTGCGCTACCAGCTGAGCCACAGCCAAAGTGGATAAAGCCAGATTCCTCATCCATCATCATCATAAAATCATAGAGCGATGTAGCACAGTGTGATGCCATTTGGCCCATTGTGCCATTGCTGTCTGCATGGTAGATTTATCAATGAATATCAGTAAGAAACAAACCACCCAACATGAGGCTCATGAGATTAAGAGTTTCAGACTCATTATGGTTAAGTCGTGTGTCAGTGTTGATCATCAGATTTCACACAAGAGGACCAGCCAACTTTAGAACTCTACCATAAGACTCAACAGGCACCTTGGGAGTTGAGGTCGAAAACTGGGAGAAATAAAATGTGGAAGTTTGCACAAAATTTAGAGTTTCTTTTACAAACAGGGAATGATATGATTTGATACAGACACACAAAGCTGCTGGAACTAGCCCCAGCTCCACTAGGATAAAAGGATAAATCAAAATCACTTGACATCTCTTTCAATTCCAGTGCATCCCACTCAAAGGACAAGGGTTTCAACTGGGAGCCTATCAGTGTGTCTGTAAAGAAGGCTATTACAACCCAAACCTTATATCAACGAACAGCTTCAGCAGTAAGTATCAAATCCTCCATGAGAAACAGGTATGAAGATAGGAAAGCCAGGACTCAAGATGACTTATTGACCATGTATAATCTGCCCTTGATCTATTCATTTAATGTTCTGAGAGAACATTCTGTAAAGCTTCTCCCTAATCCTCAAAGAATAGACCCAAGAATATGTAACTTTCACCAAATATCTCAATCGACATCTCCACGATGTCTGCTTCTTTCTGCTCACACTATTCCATTGAAAATATTATCCTTTTAACCTTGATCCCATTCCTAACTAAATAATTGTTCAGTTTTAATTTCAATTCAACAGTAGCCACTTTTGCTGGGAGTGTATCTCACACATCCATTCTTTCACATAGGAATCTAAACCGAGTCTTGGTTAACACCGGTCAACCTTACCAGCTTGACCTCTCGCTTGAATGTTTTTTTTTGGAGCCATTAAAGCTAAGCCATTTACCAATGATAACCGCAATGTAATTAGAATTGGGTATTAACCATGGACTTGAGTTAAGTATAGGGTTTGGGACATGGGTACATAGTTAATTGTGATCCCTCCCCGAGCCAAGTTTCCCGTGTGGGAGTGGGGTGAAATTAAATTAGGGCCCAATTAAAGGATGTACATTAAAAAATAACTTTCTGATTTTGCATATTTTGGCAATTTGTGACTTGCAAACAGTTTAATTTTATTCTGTCTATTTTAGAATAAATTGTGTCCAGACAGGGATTCACTGCTTAGGACCAAGCTATACCCCAAGGTTCAGAGTCTCTCCTCTTGTTATGATTTCAGGGCAAAATGATAAACACATGTCCTACTTCAGTCGCTATGGTGTTGGGGAGCCCCAGAGTCTGTTTCAGTGTCTGCCATGCAAGGAAGGTTGTGGCTCATGTGTTAGTGATGCTCCGTGTCTCACCCAGGTGGATGGTCATTTAAGACTCGCTGTCTTTATCTTCCAAGCTTTCTGCATGCTACTGGTGTTCATTAGTATGATCATAGTCTATCGCTTCAGAAAAAACAAGGTAAGTCACCTTGTTGTCTGATTTAGGCATGTGTTATATGGGTGACATATTTCTGAGCCTGCGCAGCTATGAGTATTTGTGTATGAACATGAGTGTATTTGTGTTTGTATGTGTTTGAGTGTGTATTTTTGTTATTGAGTGTATGTATCTGTGCTTGCCTATATCTGTGCATTTGTCTAAGTCAGTAAATGTGTATATCTGAGTGTATGTCTCTGAATGCAAATGATTGAGAGTGTGTGTGTGCGTGTGCGTGTGTGCGCGTGTGTGTGTCTAACACTTATCCTATAACATCATCAGGATGAAGTGAGCCCTTTATAGCATCCTTAAAATGTGGAAAATATCCTAAAACACTTCACAAAGCTGTAAGAAAAGCAAATATAAAATGTGTGAAGTCACCTTGAGTTTTAAGAATAACTTTGAAGAGGAGAATCTAGAAAGTCAGTGAGGTTTAGAGAGAGAATTCCTGACCATAAGATCTAAATAACTAAAGGTACGGCTGTCAATGGTAGTGAGAGCAGAATGTGTAACAAGATGTACCATTTGAAGCTACTTTCAGGGCTCCTCAAGGCAGCATATACCTGATCACAACAAGCTGCTGTGTATAAATAAAGCTGCACAATCACATCCTGGAACCATACTCGAACTCACAGATGGTTGACACTGAACGTTCAGCTTTGGCAATCAAACAAAATAAGTGGTTAGGAAATGCAATCCAGTACCTGTGGTTTATTGGTTATTTGAGCTCCAGTTAAAGGGAGATATTTTTAAATCAACCTGTTCAGAGACGTTATGACACACTTCTGGAGCAAGACGGGCTTGTACCCAGGCCTCTTGCACACAGCAAGATCCCACAAGCAGCAATGTGATATTGAGCAGATCCTCTGTTTTCTAGCTGTTGGAAATTATAAATGTTGGCCTCAGCCGCCAGGAAGAATTTGCCTGCACTTCTCTTAATAGTTTTAAGGATCTTGTACCCGAGATGGCAGACAGGTTCAAATTCTAATTTGAAAGACAGGATTCCCTACAGTGCAACACTCTCACAGTCCTGGACCCGGTACCCACCTGGATGATGTGCTGCTCAAATCTCTGGAGTGATAGCTGACTCCACAAGTGACCCAAATGTGTGACTGCACAAGCAGCAACATATACAGAGGTTATTAATACAAGAGTTATACCCTTTGTTGTCTGGCTCTGTAACAGTCTTTGAAAATGTATCAAAGCATTCAGAAAGGAAAGTGTCTGATTCTCACGCAAGGCTGATCCCTGCTCTATGTTAAATTAAGTGATCTCAGTCATGGGGGAAGTTAAGCCTCAGTTGGACTACAATTGGTGTCAGTGGGAGAGAATCAGTCAGGATTGTGCTTATCATTGCAAGCCAATGACTCCTACTGGAGATGGTAAGTGTGCATCCATCGGGTGACAAGATAATTAATCTTGTCTGTGATTAACTCTCCACCTCCTGTGCTTGCTCTTGCCCTGTCATCAAGTCACCCTGCTGACATTACTGACTATACTCCTATGTGACGGATGGCTCTGAGGATAGTAACATTAGAGAATTCTCGGAATTAGAAGAGGAAGGAGAACTGAACAACGGTGACAGGCTTAGCATTAGAGCTTAGTAGTTGACATAATGCTCTTTAACAGAAGCATTAAAGGCCTGAATGAGTTGTCAAACCAAGCACTACTTCAAAGAAGAGCAGGGAAGTTCTTTCCAAAGTCCTGTCCAATATTTATCCCTGATCCAACTCCAAAGGACACGTCATCTGTTTATTGCCACATGACTGTTCGTTTGCGGGATCTTGCTTTGTGTAAATTAACTGCTCCTACAGTGACTACACTTCAAGAGGACTTCATTGGCTGAGAAGTGCTTTGGGACAACCTGAGGTCACAAAGTGTGATCTAAGTACAAGAAACTGTTTCTTCGAATGCATAAGCAAAGAAGAATTGTAGATCAGTTTGTATGTGTTGTTCTGATCATTTCTACCATAAAATCTTTAGAGGAACAAGTGCACCATTCCAAAATTAGGGACAGTTGTTGACACTGTTAGAACTATGGGGCACAGATTCAGAATGTGGTTAAACGAGTTTCCAAAATTTCTGTTAGTATTTTATAATATTGTACAGGCAGAATGCAAACTGACTACATTACAAATGAGTTGGAAGTGGTCAAATACTTCAATGATTTTATTCATATACATTCATTCCTCTAATGGCGTTTAAAGTTTAAGTGTTTATTGCCATTTTGTGGGTTTTATAAGCTCAGTGGACACTGGTCTAGAGAACGTGTTGGGCACGGATTGGAAGAAGCAGAATTGTTGCTTGAAGTGTGAGAGTCACCTCTCAATATCAGTCTGCTCGACAAACATGACCTAATCAGAAAATGTGCATCTTGCTTTTCTTTCACAGCGAATCAGAGCATCAGGATTGCTCCTGTTGGAGACCATTCTTGGAGGATCCATCCTGCTGTATTTTCCAGTAAGTACTGAATTAGCTGCTGAAAATAGTTCAGGAAGACAGACTTCAGAATCGACATTACTGAGGTGCAGACAGCCCCTGACCTAGGTACACCACACTGGACAATACTTGTCCAAGGCACACCAGCACTGAGCAGCTCCTGTCTGA
>NW_025972258.1:0-9843 GCF_021869965.1 Rhincodon typus
GGCCTAGACCTTTTCTGAAGAAGGGTCTAGGCCCGAAACGTCAGCCTTCCTGCTCCTCTGATGCTGCTTGGCCTGCTGTGTTCATCCAGCTCTACACCTTGTTATCTCAAACTACAAAGACTGTATGTTTCCAACACAATCCTTCTTACCAAGGACAATCCCAAATGGAACAAACTGCCAAAGAAAGTAGTCACAGCCCCATTGATTGAAATCTTCAAGACTCACCTTCAGATTATTTCCATTTATTCTCAGGACCTGTCATTTCAGCAGCCCATGTCTGGTTGAGCTAAACGTTGGCACAGCACGGATATTCATCAGTGATCCCAATGTAACTAAAGCAGCAGCAGAACTACAGCTTATGATTGCAATTTTTAATTGCTGTTCAGCAGACAGCCTGAAGGGTTTTACAAAGCTTCAGCCCCTCACTGCACTCTGTTGCAGGCACCTAGACAGTGGCCTTTTCCCATTGCACCAGCTGCCCCAAGCCTTCAATTGTGCCAGTCTGTTACAATCAACTCGTCACTAGCTCTTTTCACTAGAAGACCAGGAACACAAGTACACACTCACTCAGACACACATATATACACTCAGACAGACACTCACACAAGGTCAGACATTCACATACAGACGCGCAAACACTCATGGACACACTCACACACACCTATTCATACACACTGACACTCACACACAGACTCAGACACACACTCACTCGGACACAAATACGTACACACACACTCACTCAGACACAAATATATACATACACACATAAACACAAATACATACACACACACACACACACACAGACACAAATATGTACACACACAACACAAATACGTACACACACACTCACTCAGACACAAATACACATACACACTGACACACACACTTTACCAGGATCCCCCTCCCTTGCACCACTCCGGGCTTTGGGATACCCCCTCCTACACGGTGTTCCAGGGCTCATATCCCATGGGTGAAGTACAAGTTCATTCCAGGTAATCGTCACAGACCTTACAGAATTAGCAATGTTCGTCATTTCAGTGCAGGAGTCAGCACTGCGGTGGGAGAAATAGCATGTTGCTTTCAAAAGGCTGGGCTGAACTGCTGCCTACAAAATAGGTTAAGCATGCAGAATTAACAAAACAGTATTCCTCCTCTGCACCCCTATAGTATCTTTCAGACACTCATTCATAAAATAAAAATTACTGAGACTGAGCCATACCTAAGTAGGGTCAAAGACCCTCACGCTTTGACCCTCACGCTCTGACACTCACGTTCTGACTCTCGGAAACTGACCCTCACACACTGACACACACTCTGACCCTCACACAGACCCTCACACTTTGACCCTTGCACTTTGACCCTCACACAATGACCCTCATACACTGACCCTTACACACAGACCCTCACACTCCGACCCTTGCATTCTAACCTTCACTTGCTCACACACACGCACCCGCACACATACCTAGCCACACTCCAAGCATTCACAGCTCTTTTAGAGATTCTTAAGTTTAAGTTTAATTTTAACTTGTTCTCAACTTTGATAGCAGATCCTCTCTAGGGGATCATGTAAAACACACAATAATGACTGTCCATTACCCATGACTTGCTTTTCAATTTACCTCTGTGGGAAGAAAAGTCAGGAGGGGTATTTAACAGTTACGTCCATTCAACATACTCCCCCAAAACAGTCTGCTAAGTACGCTGGGATAATGATGTAGTGGAAAGGGCAAAAATAACATCATAGGTGACTGCACAGAATCAACAACTGTATTGTAAAAGCTCCTTTAATGTAATGATTCATATCAAGAACCTCTTCCAGTCTATTCTCAGGTAGGTCTCTACAAAGAACACTATGTGAGTGGTACAGGGCTCTGGTATAAACATCAGACCTGGCTCAAAAGGTAGCAAGCTCTCTTAAATCAGACAGCTGCTGCAGGGACTTGAACCCATCATGCAGGCTGACAGTCCAGTGCAATACTGAGGGAGCACTGCGCTGTCAGAAGCATTGTCTTTCGGGAAGATGTTAATGGGAGGCTCCGAGTGTCCTCTAGGGGAGTGGGGTGCGGGGGTGGGGGTGGCGGCGTTGATGCGAAGGATCCAGTTTCATTATTTGAAGAAGCCCAGGGCGAGTTCTCCCAGTGTCCTGCTCCTGTGCACAATATTCCCCTCAACCAACACCTCAAATCGGGTGACCTGGTCATTGTTGCACGGTTGTGGAGCTTTAACTTGTACAGCCTGGTAATACACCACTGGGATAGAGGATCCAAACACAAAATCTTGAAATGCTTTTAAACACTGCACAGAAATTCCTAGCTGGTCAAACTTGAACTCTTACAATTTGTATTACCTAAGCATTCTTCTGAGTTCCCCAGTTGAGGGAAGAATGTTTGATGGAGCTTCCCATATTAGATCTGACCAGCTTGAAATGACCTTGTACCTATACAGTTCTCCACATCTTCCAGCTACTATCTCTCTAATTAGATAACGCTTGTAGCATAAAGCACTTGAGGGTAACAAGCAATTGGCCTAAAAACCATCTTCTTGATTGGAATGGTCACCCCTTTCCCCAATTAATTATTCCAAATGCACACTACTTCTGTGGTCAGAATAATCACTTATTTGGATGTGACAGCTTTCATTTGTCTGTAAGTTATGTAGTCACAGTCCTGTAGCCATGTGATTTGGATTTTAATTTCCTAAGTGCAAATCATTTTGCAAAGACCAAGTATTACTTAAGAAATATGAATCCACCTTGATGTCACTCATCTCCAATATGTTATTGAAATTTGAGATGTGAGCAAAGAGCACTGTAAATTGTTTTAAAAAATTGTAAGTTTCGAGCGACTAGCACTGCTTGAGAGATGATGGAAGGATTTTTAACACTTGTTAAAATGGGGAGGGAGGGTGGTCTACCAGTAGGAATGGGTGGGAAAAGTCTGTGATAGGAATAATCATAGGGAGAGGGGTTGGCAAATATTTCTCCTCCTGCTCTGAATTTTATTTTAAGATAGTAAGGGGAGTGATGAGTGAGATGTAGCCAGACCATTTGGGTTCAGTTCTTCAATCGTAAAAGCAGTTTCCTTTTTAAGATTAACAAACTACACAAAGCGAGCCAAGCAATGGAGTCTCCATCTTAACATGAGTTTCACCGCGTTGATACACGGTTTACAAGAGAGCTTTGAGAAAGGGTTTTGAGTAAAGTTGTGTTTGCATGCCCGTCTTTCATAGGAGCAAAGGTGCAATCGATGTCCGCTTAAATTGTATAAACAGCGTGCAGCGTAATGTAGCGAATTTAGAGGGCGCATTGTAAAATGACAGGGTAACTCTAAATAGATCACAGTCCCATTCTTGCACAGTGCTAAAAATATTTAGAGAAAGTGGATAGGGATTGGGGGAGGGGTTGTAGGTTGGAAGGACACCCCTCCATTTATGTCACATGGTAGTAGTGAGGTGTTCTGTCTTGATTCCTTTCTGTGGCGATGGACTTGTCTGTAATGCTCTAATAATCTGTGTATGGATCAATCTCAATCCCATTTTTCACTCACTGGGTAGA
Source organism: Rhincodon typus (assembly GCF_021869965.1). Taxonomy (NCBI): domain Eukaryota; kingdom Metazoa; phylum Chordata; class Chondrichthyes; order Orectolobiformes; family Rhincodontidae; genus Rhincodon; species Rhincodon typus. The sequence goes on from NW_025972258.1 coordinate 3,557, forward strand.
TTAATGTATGCCTTGATCCATGGGACTTACTCAGAATGTATAAATCTTATTGTACTGAATGTTAACTGCTTGGAGATGTCTTATTCTCAATATTTACATTGTATTTGATAATAAAAATAACCCACTTATCTGAGCACGGTTGTATTTTGTCCCTGGGTGTGCTTCAGAACCGCGTTCTCCCACCCATCATCTCAGTATCACTGTTTATGCTTACTAATTGCTACGCTTTCATATTTTCCAACTATTCTAGTTGTACAGTGTATATTTTTCATCTTTATAGACCGATATAAGTAAATTTGTTACACTCCTTATTTATATATTTGTTCATGTGACATGGGCATCACTGGCTGAGCCAGCATTTATTACCCACTCCCTACTTGCCCTCGAGCAGCTGATGGTGAATTCAGAGATTAATTCTAGCCAAGTCAATTGGCTGAAATGCAAATTTACCAAATCCGATTTGTATTTAAAACTGAATTAACCAATAGCCATCCAGTCATTCCTTAGAAACCTGAACCTATCAGATTGCACACAGAAATTTGGATTTTTATTTTGACCTGGGTGACTTTGAAGGTACAGCCTAGAAACAGGCCATTCAGCCCTGCGGGTCCATACTGGTGTTTATGCTCCACATGAACCACCCTACTTCATTTCTCCCTATCCACCCCTACCATTTCTACGGCCCATACGAAGTAACCAGCCTGAGCATGATCCCACAACAAGCAACCATTGGAGTAAGGAACGGGAAACATGAAAAGTTATTTGTTACTGGAACTGGCTTCCTTGTGATAAAGACCCCATTTGCCAACTGGCAGGCGTTGAACAACCAGAGGGAAGACCAGTGCTAACTACTGGGGCCCTTGTGCAGTCACCCTTCACCACTAGAGGATCAGTGCAAACCCTTACACACTAGTAGAGAGGCACAGACAATATTACTGACATGTGTCCCCTCTTTTGCAGACGTAGGTAGAATCGTAGAATCCCTACAGTGCTGATAGAGGCCTTTCAGTCCATTGAATCTGGACTGACCCTCTGAAGGGCATCCCACCCAAACCCCACCTTATTACCATGGCCAATCCACCTAACCTGCACATCTTTGTACTGTGGGGTAGAACATGCAAACTCCATGTAGACAGTCCCGCAAGGGTAGAATCGAAGCCAGGTCCTTAGGGCTGTAAGGCAGCGATGCTAACCTGTGAGCCACTGTGCTGACTTAGTGGGGCTCCTATGTCACCACCCTCCACCAGTGGAGTCTCAATACAAACCCTTACACACTAACGTTGTGCATGTTGTACATTCGCGATATGTGTCCCCTCTTTTGCAGAGTTAGCTGGTGGACTTTGAGCTCAACAAATCAGGAGGCTATTTCTTAGCTCTGGGGATTTGCATTTGTGAAATAAATAAAAATTTATCTTAGTTTTCCTTCCCACACTCTGCGCCTTTATCTGGTGAACCTTTAAATGCAGTCATGTTAATTGTCTCAATCACTCCAAGTGGCTTTAAGGCCCACATTCTCACACTTACTGGATGTGGGTGGCTCAGTGGTTAGCACTGCTGCCTCACAGCACTAGGGGCCTGGGTTTGATTCCAGTCCCAGGTGACTGTCTGTGTAGAGTTTGCACGTTCTCCCCGTGTCTGTGTGGGTTTCCTCCAGGTGCTCCGGTTTCTTCCCACAGTCCAAAGATATACAGTTTAGGGTGGATTGGCCATGCTACATTACCCACAGTGTCCAGGGAAATGCAGATTAGGTGGGTTAGTCATGGAGTATGCAGGGTCTGGGTCTAGGTGGGATGCTTTTCTGAGGGTTGGTATGGACTTGATGGGCTGAATGGCCTCTTTCCACAGTATAGAGATTCTATGTGGAGATTTCTCCTGAATTCCCTACTGGATTTCTCAGAGACTATCTTACGTTGATGGATCAAAAACAAAAATCCAGTGACCCATCTTCAGAATTATCAAAGCAAAGAATCCACTTTTAACAAAGATATCATCGCCTTCTGTCTGCTCTCCCTGTCAAGTGCCCTCATTAGGGCTTTTGATTAAAAGCCTCTGGCTTTCCCAGGCCTGGCAGCTAATTGTTTCTCCCCCACCCACTCTCAGTGTTTGCATTTCTGTGGCTGATGGAATCTCTACCTGCTGGAGCAATTTTCACTCTGTGCGACACAAAGCCTTTCTTTGTTCACAATGTAACGAGATTTCAGTGCCAGTTTACTTTTCGAACGCTGCTAAATGATTTCCTTTCATTGCTTCGTTCAGGTAAAATTTCATGTCCAAACTGCGCTATACTTGAAATAGTCTCATTGTTGGGATGTTGTGTAGGATCACATTATGGAGAATTTCTGGCACAATTACAGGCCATTCAGTTTAAACTGGAAAAGGACCAACTCCTACCCACTCCATCTCACCCAATTGACACATCTTTCTGTCATCTTCTTGCCCATATGTTTATCCACCTCTCCTTTAATGTATCCATGCCATTTACCTTGGCTACACTAGAGAGTTTGACTTGATTTGATTTATTGTCGTCATATGTACCTAAGTACAGTGAAAAGCTTTGTTCTGTGAGCAGTACAAGCAGATCATAGCAAGCAAGGACATACAGATCATAGGGTGCTTGGACAGAGCGAGGTATTCAAGGTTATAACTGCACAGGGGGTGCACAAAGCAAGATCAACATTATTTGAAGTTAGAGAGATCCATGCAGCAGTCTAATAACAGCAGGGAAGAAGCTGTTCTTGAACCTGTTGGTGCTTGTGTTCAAGCTTCTGTATCTTCTGCCTGATGAAAGAGGTTGGAAGACATTATAACCAGGGTGGGAGGGGTCTTTGATGATGTTGGGAGCCTTTCCACGGCAACAAGAACTGTGTAGAAGGGGAGGCAATGGCCTTGTGGTATTATCACTAACTATTACCTAGCTTAACCCAGAGACCCAGCTAATCTCCTGGGGACCCAGGTTCAAATCCTGCCACAGCAAATGGTGGAATTTGAATTCGATAAATGTCTGCGCTTAAGAGTCCAATGATGACCATGAATCCTTTGGCAATTGTCAGAAAAGCCCATCTAGTTCACTAATGTGACTCCAGACCCACAGCAATGTGGTTGACTCCTAACTGCCCTCTGGGCAATTAGGGATGGGCAATAAATGCTGCCTAGCCAGCGACGCCCTCATCCCGTGAATGAATAAAGGAAAAAAAAAATGGAGTCTGTGGAGGGGGAGGTTGGCTTACATTATTGGCATTCTCTAGACATTTTCTTTGAATATCTTGTTGGATTTATTGGTGACTATCTCCATTCTTGTGGCTCCTTATCCCCCGCCCCAATGAACAAGAATGGAGACACTTTAGGTCTACCCTAACCCTGTCATAGTCTTAACTGGGTTCACTTCTACGTTCTTGAAGAAATGTCACTGCACCCAAAACGTTCACTCTGCTTTCTCTCCACAGATGCTGCCAGACCTGCTGCGTTTTTCCAGCAATTTCTGTTTTTATGTTATCTCCTAGTCCTCTGTTTTCTAAAGAAAAGACCTCAGCCTGTTCAACTTTTTGTGAAAAGTTGGTTCCGGTAAAGTAAGTTAAAAGTCGAATCAGAGATAGTAGGAACTGCAGATGCTGGAGTCTAGGCCCGAAACGTCAGCCTCTCTGCTCCTATGATGCTGCTTGGCCTGCTGTGTTCATCCAGCCCTGCACCTTGTTGTCTAAGTTAAAAGTCAATTTGCCATTGTCCAGCTCTCAAAGAGAGGCACCTGGTGGTGGTTTAATCTGAGGGTCAACATGCCTCAGGCAAGGGGCAAGATTAAGACTGACTCAGCCAAGGTCAGACCTATCAAAGCAAGGAATCAGGGTATTTAAGGGTTCATCAAATAAACACAGAGGGGGACATTTATTTCATAAATGCAACTCCCCAGAACTAAGCAATAGCCTCCTGATTTGTTGAATTTAAAGTCCACCAGCCAACTCTGTAAAAGAGGGGACACACATCGCTGATGTACAGCATTGCCTGTGTCTCTGCACTAGTCTGTAAGGGTTTGTACTGAGACTACAGTGGTACAGGGTGGCAGCAAAGAACTTGGTTAGCAAGTTCACCTTTTGGATGAAACTGACAAGGTGGGACCTTCATGGTAACCTTAGCTACTCCAGGAATTGACCCCACACTGTTGGCATCATTGTGTTGCAAACCAGCTGTCCAGCCAACTGAGCTAACCAAACTCCATTGGTCTTTTTCCACTTTTGATGTGGGATGTGGGCGTCGCTGGCAGGCCTGCATTTATTGCCCGTCCCTAGTTGCCCCCTTGAGAAGGTGGTGGTGAGCTGCCTTCTTGAAACGCTGCAGTCCACCTGTTGTGGGTTGACCCACAATGCACTTAGGGGGGGAATTCCAGGATTTTGACCCAGAGACAGTGAAGGTACAGTGATATATTTCCAAGCCAGGATGGTGAGTGGCTTGGAGGGGAACTTGGAGGTGGTGGTGTTCCCATGTATCTGCTGCCCTTGTCCTTCTCAATGAAAGTGGTTGTGTGTTTGGAAGGTGCTGTCTGAGGATCTTTGGTGAATTTCCACAGTACATCTTGTAGATAGTACACACTGCTGCTACTGAGCGTCAATGGAGCAGGGAGTGGGTGCTTGTGGATGTGGTGCCAATCAAGTGACTGCTTTGTCCTGGATGGTGTCAAGCTTCTTGAGTGTCATTGGGGCTGCACCCATCCAGGCAAGTGGGGAGTATTCCATCACACTCCTGACTTGTGCCTTGTAGATGGTGGACAGGCTTTGAGGAGTCAGGAGGTGAGTTACTTGCTGCAGTATTCCCAGCCTCTGACCAGGTCTTGTAGCCACTGTGTTTATGTGCAAGTCCAGTTGGGTCTCTGGAATCATCCTTGCAAATCATTTCTACATCTTCTCCAATACTTCTACATTACTTTTAGTTGTAAAGTGGATCATACATGTGTGGTCCAACTGTGCAAGTATTTAACGTAACATCACTGTTTTTCGAGTCTTTTACTCAAGGTATGAACCCAGTGTTTTGTTGGTGTGTGAGATTGTTCATTAATACTTTGTGAATTTGAGAAAAAGGCCTTTGTGTCAGTTCCTGCAGTGAAATGGGAACGCAACTTGTCAATTCCATGTGTTAAGTTATTTGAAGAAGATACTTGGAAAATCAAGCTTCCTACTCTTCTTCTGTTACTTCTGTCACCTCCTCTGAAAGGAGATCATGTGACTCAATGGTTAACAGCCCTGATTCTGACCCAGAAGCTCCGGGTTTAAGTCCCATGTCAGAACTTCACCAAGGGAGGTGTATTCATCCACAAACAGATTGATTATCAGACAGTAAATCATTCCCATGTGCCTGATGGACGGTGGGTAAGAACAGGAGAGTTTCCTGGTTAGACATCCAACAGGACGCGATGACAAACCACTGCAGTATATTGGCCAAGAGTGTGGACCAATCGAATGGAACCTTCAGAAGCAAGGATGGGCGATGGCATCCTTCACAGTGGCTCAGTGGTTAGCACTGCTGACTCATGGCGCCAGGGACCCAGGTTCAATTCCACCCTCAGTCTGTATGGAGTTTGCACATTCTCCCAGTGTCTGCGTGGGTTTTCTCCGGGTGCGGTTTCCTCCCACAGTCCAAAGATGTGCAGGTTAAGTGGTTTGGCCGTGCTAAATTGCCCTGGACTGTGCAAGCTATGTGGGTTAGCTGTGATAAATGTGGGGTTACATGGATAGGGTGGCGAGCTCTGGGTGCGATGCTCTTCAGAGGGTCAGTGCAGTCTTGATGGGCCAAATGGTCTCTTTCTGCTTTGTAGGGATTCTATGAGGGCAGACAGTAACCCCCTCTAGCTCCACAACCCTTCAAAATCTCTACACTTGTCCAATTTCTGGCCTCTTGCACATCTCTGATTTGCACCATCCCAGCACTGGCAGATACACCCTATGCCCTGAATTTCCGTCTGCACTCAGGTTCCTTACCTTGCTGGTCTGCTCTAATTTTGTGAAGATATCTGTCTGGGGATGTTGTATGACACAAAAGGTGCATTAACAAGACAATTAGTCATAACCTGACCTTGTCCCAATGGAATTTAAAAGGTACTGTCCCTGTACAGAAATGTTATTTCAGAGTGACTACACTTTGAGGTGAGATAGCAGGAACTGCAGATGCTGGAGAATCTGAGATAACAAGGTGCAGAGCTGGATGAACACAGCAGGCCAAGCAGCATCAGAGGAGCAGGAAGGCTGACGTTTCGGGCCTAGACTTTGAATATAACCCCTAGACATTTTCTGAAGAAGGGTCTA
>NW_025972259.1:0-5830 GCF_021869965.1 Rhincodon typus
TCCGCAGTTCTTTTGTTTTTCTAAAAAAAAGTTAGCACGTTGGGCTGAATAGTGCTCAGTTCTGACCCAAAACATTGGCTCTGATTTCTGTCCACGGATGCTGCTAGACTTGCTGAGCCTTTCCAGCAATTTCTGTGCTAACTGAGCTCCGGGTTGGTGTCTGCAAGAGGGAAGCAGGGAGCACGGGGATGGGTGGGGAGTCCATCACTTCAGCCGAACGTGAAATAAAACGGAGTGTCTTGTCTGCTGCCCCACAGGTGAATACAACCTCACGGTGTCGGTCTCGGATAAGTACGATAACGCCAGCCAGCTCATTCCGTTGACCGTCTACAGCTACCTCAGCAACTTGTCCATTAACGTGAGCAGCGAGGTCCTGTCGACGGGCAAGCTTGCGGAATTCGAGGCCAGCTTGCTGCCCTCCCCCCGCGGGGTGACCTACAGCTGGAGCTTCGGGGACAATTCCACCGAACTGGCCGGAGACCTTCGCCGAGTGACGCACACCTTCGCCAAGGCGGGCAGGTACAAGGTCACCGTGCAGGCTAGCAACGTGATCAGCATGATCAGCACCTACCGCTGGTTGGAAGTGCTCGACGAGATCTCCGGGCTGCACATCTCCGACAACAGCCCCACCGAGCTCTCCGCGCCCACCATCGTGCAGGCCTCGGTCAGGACCGGCAGCCGGCTGCTCTGGATTTTCGACATGGGGGACGGCAGCGCGCCCACCACGACCAGCTCCTCGGTCATGAACCACACCTACTCCGAGGTGGGCAACTACACGGTGGCGGTGACCGCCCGCAATGCGGTCAGCGCCGCCAACGCCACCCGGGTGGTCCGGGTCTTCGTGCTGCAGGTCTGCAGGGTCAAGCCGGCAGGTTGCGTCCGCCAGCTGCTCGACGTCAACTTCACCGCCTACACGCCGGGCGACTCGGCCGGCTACGTGTTCTTCTGGGACTTCGGGGACGGCTCGCCAAACCAGACGGTGCTGGGCGAGCCGAGCACCAGCCACAACTATACGAGGAGCGGGGACTTCCCGCTCTACCTGGTGGTGTCCAGCAGCGTCAACCAGGTCAACTACTACTCCAACGTCTGCGTGCAGCCCGTCATCAGCCACGTGACCGTCAGTCCTTCTAGAAGCTTCCTCGCCGCGCGCCAGGAAGCCACGTGGCGGGTCGACGTCAAGCCCGACGGCCATTACACTTACCTGTGGGATTTGGCCGCGGGGCTTGATCCGCAGCTTCGTGGCAGGGAGGCGAACCTGAGCTTTACCGAGCCCGGTTTGCACTGGGTCAACGTGACCGTCTTCAACAACGTGTCCCGGGGTGACGCTAGTGCCTGGGTGCAGGTTCAGGATGCACTCACCGTGCTCCAGATCATCGTGCGCGGCGCTCAGTCGCTGGCCGACCTGGTGGTGCGCCGGCCGTACACCTTCCTGGCGGTGAGCAACGGCACTCAGGTCCGCTACAGCTGGGATTTCGGCGATGGCACGAACGGCACCGGCGACAACGTCTCGCACTCGTACGCTGATGCCGGCCTCTTCCGAGTCAGGCTGGCCGCCTCGAATGCCGTCAGCCACGGCCTGAAGGAGGAGCAGGTCACGGTGAAAACGCCGCTGCAGCGGCTGCAGCTCGCCGCCAACGCCACAGTGGCTCCGGTGAACGCCTCCGTGGGCTTCGAGGCCACCCTCCAGGAGGGCGACTTCGTGCGGTACTCCTGGTCTTTCTGCCGCTGCTGCGAGGCCTCTGAAGGCTCGGCCAGCATCTCGCACACTTTCACCGGCGCTGGCGTCTTTAACGTGACGGTACTAGCGGACAACGGAGTGAGCTCTGAGCAGGCCAGCATGCAGATCCATGTGCTGGAAAAAATCCGAGGGTTGGAAGTCAGCTTGGGTGACCTGGTTGAGGGCTGCTGCTTGGCCGTCAACCAAACCCTGTGGTTCCAAGCAGAAAGCAGGTTTGGCACCGAGGTCTCCTATAACTGGACTGTTTTGCGGGCGGACTTAGTCATACTGTCTGCTAACACCACCTCCTCTCAAATATACTTCTTGGAAGCGGGCTCCTATGCGATTGTCCTTCAGGCCAGCAACCTTCTGGGGATCGTAACTGTGAACAGATCAGTCACAGTCTTGGAGCCCGTTGAAATTGTTTCGTTATGGGCGTCTCCAGAACCAGTGGCAGTGAATGCATCCACCAACATCACCCTCATCATGGGCAGTGGTACAGAGGTGACTTACTGTTGGGCACTGGACAGAATTGCCACAGTTTCCACCCATCTCCCTTTTATCAGTTACAGTTTCCAAAGTCCAGGGGTGAAGCAAGTTAGCGTCACTGTATCAAATAAGCTTAGTTCTCAGAGTGCAACTCTGCTGATCCATGTCCAGGAGCCAGTGGCTGATGTGACGATTGCTGTAGGTTCTTCAGCCGACCAGCAGTACGCAGCCACTAACACAACAGTGTTCTTCCAAGGGAGCACATCTGGTGGAACCAACGTCTCTTGGCTCTGGACTCTCCCATTCACCCTAGAACAAGAGTTTGGCCAGCAAATAAATAAATCATTCCCTTTACCTGGTGTATATGACATCAATTTAAATGCCTCGAATGATGTAAGCTGGGAAACAGCTTCATTGAACTTCACAGTCCAAGACAAAATACAAGGGCTTCAGCTCGAAGCCTCCAAGTGGGCAGTTGCGCCAGGCCAAGATGTAATTTTTACGGTTAAGTTGTCCTCTGGGACGGATGCCAGGTTTTGGTTATGTGTTGATAATTTTACGACACTGCTAAACAGCACAAACTACAAATACCTTTTTTCACACCTTGGAACATACAGAATAACTTTGAAGGCAGAGAATCAAGTGAGCTGCGAGCACACCAGCATTGAGATTCACGTGCAGGAACCTGTTGCAGATTTAAGGCTGGTGAATTGTGATGAGCAAGCCATCCCTACAGGTGTAATGAAAAACTTTAGTGCTACAGTATCTAGTGGCTTTCAGGTTATGTACCAGTGGCAGTTTATGTTGGGAGACTTTTCTGATGTTATCACTGGGCAAAATGTTTCATACACACCAAAGGTGCAAGGCCGATTAAACATCTTCCTAAAAGCATTCAACAATGTATCTGTGGAGGGCATTACAGCAGAGATCCTGATACAAAATCAGATTTTAAAGGCTAGGCTTACAGTGTTGCCATCCATCACTGCAGTCAATGAAACAGTCCATTTGAGTCTTGCTGTGACACCCAGTTTCAGCCAAGCAACTTTCATGTGGAAGTTTGGAGATGGGTCTCAAATTAACTTTGCAAACACATCAGTTATGTCCCATTCTTATTTGCACCCTGGAGATTACCTGGTAGAAGTTAATGCATCCAACCTGGTCAGCTTCTATGTTGCACAGGCCACCGTGACTATCCTGTTGTTAAAATGTGATCCACCCAACGTCAACATGATCCTCAGTGAGACCATGCAACGATCTCAGAGAAACTACTTGGAGGCAGATATTGACCTCAGAGGATGTACGGAGTATCAGGTGGAATATTTATGGGAGATCTACAAGACCTCAAGCTGCCTGAGTCTGCAAGAAGTGAATGAAGTTAAACTTGCAAATGTAGACTTGAAGAGACCTCGACTGCTCCTGCCCAACCTGGTGTTGGATATCGGAAGATATTGCATTGTATTTACTATTTCATTTAAGGGTACCTCGTATGTAAAGATCACACATTCCAGTGTAACGGTCATTCCCAGTGCACTTGTCCCAATAATAGATGGAGGAACATACAGATCATGGTCCACAAAGCAAGATCTTGTGATGGATGGTACTAAGTCTTATGATCCTGACCAGCCAGCTGACAGTCAAACACCTCTGAACTATGAGTGGTTGTGTACATATTCATGTCTGGTAAGGTTCTGTTATAAATTCCAAATTACCTCCTCTTCAAGCCAAATGTCACAGTAACTTTTTGTCGCAGGATAGAGCCTAGACCAAAGCAATGTTTAATTTATTGCTTTAATTTTAATTCATGCTCACAGATTTGCTACATTGAGGCAGAAGTTAGAAAAGAATTTTAGGCAGGAGTCTTTTGTGAAGTGTAAAGACCAGTACTTGTTGAATGGCCTGTTTATTATGCTGTACCTTTTAGTCTAATATATGCCTCTTTACACTTGGAGATCAGTTTCATTTCTGTTCTCTGCTCTGGAGACAGTGCATGTACGTATTTTTTTAAAGGGATGACCAGAATTCAAGATAATACTACAAATGTAGTCAGAGCTGCAGTATGGCCTCAGGAAGTGTGTCATCTGTTTGACCTTCCACTTGCATTTCCAGCTGCCTTGTCCCATTGTTTTGTCATTGAATTTGATGAGGCCGTTATCCAGGGTCTTTTTCTAAGACTGTCTGTCAATTCATTCACTGTAAAATTCAATTTCCACCAATGTATCCGTGTTCAGTTTTATCTAACACCTGTCCTTGCGATCGAAATCATTCAGTAAATCACTTACCGCTACCTCTGTCTGTCTACTGTCCCCATTTTTATGCCATTAGCCAGTCTGACAAGCTCACTTTGAAAAAGGAAGTGTTTCAAAATGCAAAGGAATAATAGGAGTTACACACTTTTAACATAGGTAAACTAATTCCTTTAATGTTTAGCTACTGACAGCTTGCTTTTTGTAGGCTGCAGAAATTACTGTCATTTATGCAAAATGAGATCCCTGAAGTTTAATTGCAACTCATGTTGAAAGCATTTAATGTAGCTTTTTTCTAGGGATCAATAAAGCTAAAGTGCCTGATTGTGCACGTAATGCATTTTTACGTCAAATGTGAAGGAAATTCAGGAAACCTGTCACATGAACTTGATAAATGTATTTCTGTGATGGAAGCTCCTCTTTTTCCATATTGCAGGTTTTAATTTTTAAAAATGGAGTTTTTCTAACTAAGAGTTAGATTCTCCAAGGCTATCTAGCCATTTAGCCCATGGCTAATGATCATCCCTGTAACATGAATCCTCTTGATGTCTGTTAGTCTAACATAATTGAGAGGGATGCATAATTTTCTTTTGTTCAGTTTTGAAAGCTGCTGAAGGTTTTGCTAAAATTTATTGGCAGGATGTGAGGGTTGCTGTCAAGGCCACCATTTTATTGCCCACTGTATTTGACCTGTGAGCTGCCTTGAACCATTACAGTCCATGTAGTGCTGGTGCACCCACATATTGTAATGAAGTTTCAGGATTTTAGCCTAGTGATGTCGGGGAAATGACAGTACATGTCCACATTAAGATGATGTCTATCACAAGGAGAGCTGGGAAGAGGTGATGCCTCCTTGCACGTGCTGCCCCTTTTAGGTTGTGGAATCATAGGTTTGGGAGAGGCTGTTGTTGAAGAAAGTATGTCATAAGTTAATCCTCTCCGAGATAGTGCGAACTGCCAATGCTGGAGTCAGAGATAACGCAGTGTAGAGCTGGAGGAGCACAGCAGGCCAGGCAGCATCAGAAAAGCAGGAAAGTTGACGTTTTGGGTCTGGAGTTGAGTAGGTTTTGCTGGTTGCTGTAGCTGAAAGCATGATTTCTTTGCTGCTGGAGTGAACTCTCAGATAAATTACTTCCTTCAGTGTTTCTCTGCACTGGAGAAAGACAGCATGTGAGAATAAAATTGTGTTGCTGAATTGCCATTGTCAATGGTGTGTGTATGGGATGCTGCCTGTATTGAAATAGTTGATGATTAGCAGTTAAATAATACATTATCTTGTTAAGTATTTCAATAGAAGAAAGTTATGCCAATTCTTCTTTTCATTGTCCCCAAGGACTCCCCCCACCCCACACACACACACACACACACACACACACACACA
>NW_025972259.1:5930-6360 GCF_021869965.1 Rhincodon typus
TGTGTGTGTGTGTGTGTGTGTGTGTGTGTGTGTGGGGTGGGGGGAGTCCTTGGGGACAATGAAAAGAAGAATTGGCATAACTTTCTTCTATTGAAATACTTAACAAGATAATGTATTATTTAACTGCTAATCATCAACTATTTCAATACAGGCAGCATCCCATACACACACCATTGACAATGGCAATTCAGCAACACAATTTTATTCTCACATGCTGTCTTTCTCCAGTGCAGAGAAACACTGAAGGAAGTAATTTATCTGAGAGTTCACTCCAGCAGCAAAGAAATCATGCTTTCAGCTACAGCAACCAGCAAAACCTACTCAACTCCAGACCCAAAACGTCAACTTTCCTGCTTTTCTGATGCTGCCTGGCCTGCTGTGCTCCTCCAGCTCTACACTGCGTTATCTCATTAGTTAATCCTCTTACTTT
>NW_025972259.1:6460-9842 GCF_021869965.1 Rhincodon typus
TTAACTTTTCTGCTCCTCTGATGCTGCCTGGCCTGCTGTGCTCCTCCAGCTCCACACTGTGTTATCTCATTAGTTAATCCTCTTACTTTTGAGAAGGATTGGAGACACCATGGTATTAGTAAAAATATGTTTTATGTCATGGCCTTGATTCAGGACAGATATTGCTGAAAGGATTGCTGAAAAATTGCATTTCTTATTTTCAGATGGGCAAGATGTGGATAAAGTTCTTTTAATTACAGTAATATCTGCAGTGTTATCCCATCCTTCAGCTGTCTCTTACTTAAATATACCTTTCATGCTATTGACTTTAAACTCATCATAACAATATTCATTAATTGAAGGTTCACTACAAATCTTTGTGTCCTTTCCACTTCCACTTGATATTAAGGATCTCAATATTAATTATTTTGTAAAGGTCTGTACTTCATTTTAAATGTATATTAAGCTGGTTAAGTGTACTCCAAGCTTGTTAAGAAAAATACCAGGTACTTTTTCAGAAAAAATGCTTTCAAGTCAAATAGCGCAATTGAGTTATACAGCATAGAAATGGCCTTATGGTCCACCATGTATATGCGAACCAACTGACACCAAATTGCATTAATCCCATTTACCTGCACTTGGTCCTGCTGTGCCCTGGCATTTTCAGTGCTTATACAGATGATTCATAAGTTTTGTAAAAGTATCTGCTGCCACCACCCTCTCAGACAGCCCATCCCATATTTCTACCACCTTTTGGGCGAAAAGAAGATTTTCTCAGATCTCCTCTGAATCACCCCTTAAATTTATGCTCTCTGGTCTTAGACACATCTGCCAGCATTGCATGCTATCCTTGTATTGGTTTTCCTTCCTGTTCCTGGTCGTGATATTGCAACTCTTTGAAGTTTTGGAATACAAGAGAGTTTGTATTGTATTTAGCAAGCTAAAGGCAACGATACAAATTCCTATTCAGAACAGCACCACCACAAACATATTGTAGATGAAAGGATACATTTTGGACTAATAAGAAAGGGTTCATTTATTGAGATAAAGGTCTGAACAGAGTCCCAAACATCACTTCTAAATATTTAATTGTATATAGATCATGAATCCTGGTGAGACACACTGCAAGCTAAACAATAATAGTTTGCATTTATGTAGCACTTTTGACACAGCAAATTTACCAAGGCCCTAAACAGGAGTGATTATGGAGCAAAATAGGATAGCAACACCCTTGATGAGGTATAAAGAAGAGGGTTTACAACTTTGTTGGATAGATAGTTTTAAGGAATGACTTAAAGGAGGAGGGAATGAGTGAGGTTGATATGTTTAGGAGGGAATACCAGTGAATTGGGCTCAGGCAATGTGAGACACTGCCACCAATACAAGATTGATGAAAATCGGCAAGTGCAAAAGGCCATAAATGAAGGAGTGTAGATATCTTTTGTTTGTCGTTTATATAAATGATTTGGATGAGAGTGTAAAAGGCATGGTTAGTACACTTACAGACAACACCAAAATTGGTGGCATTGTAACCAGTGAAGAAGGTTTTCTAAGATTGAGTTCAATCTGGACAAATGTGAGGTATTGCATTTTGGTATAACAAACAAGGGTAGGGCTTTTACAGTTAATTGTTGTAGAATGGAGGGACCTAGGGGTGCAGGTACATAATTCTTTGAAGTTTGCCTCATATACAGTCAGTGTGCTTAAAAAGGTGTTTGACACACTTGTCTTCATTATTCAATTATTTGAATATAGGAGTTGGGAAGTCATGTTGAGTTTGAAGAGGACATTGCTGAGGCCTCTTCTGGAATACATTTCTGGTCACCCAGTTATAGGAAGGATATTATTAAGCTGGAGAGAGTTCAGAAGAGATCTACCAGGATGTTGGAAGGTTTGAATTATAAAGAAAGGCTGGATTGGCTGGGACTTTTTTAACTGGAGTGTAGAAGGTTGAGAGGTGATCTTACAGAAGTTTATAAAATAATGAGGAGGATAGATAGAGCTAATGGTAGTTGTCTTTTCCCTAGGATGGGTATTTTCAAGACTAGGGGGGCATGTTTTTAAGATGAGAGGAGAGAGATTTAAAAAAGACCTGAGGGGCAAATTTTTCACATAGAGGGTAGTTCGCATATGGAATAAACATCCTGAGGAAATGGTGGATGTGAGTGCGATTACAATCTTTAAAAGTCATTAGGATAAGTACATGAATAAGAAAAGTTTGGAGGGATATGAGCCAAGAGTAGGTAGTGGGTCTAGTTTAATTTGGGATTATTTTCAGCATGGACTGGTTGGACTGAAGAGTCTGTTTCTGTGCTGTACGACTCTATCTGGAGGTGTGTAGAGGTGGGAGAGGTTACAGACAGGAGAAGAGGTGAAGAGATCGAAGGATGGATTTTAAAGTGGAGAATTGCCAAATTGGTAGCCAGTGCTATGACCACCATGCATTATGCTGATACTCCAAGTAACTTAGTCTGCAGTGACCATCTTGGATGAATTGAAATATTCTGTTATTATGGGGAAACTGGTCCTGGAATATTAGGCTTCAATACAAATGATGCCTGTCATGCAAGGTACTGCCTTCATTGTCATCTTATGGTGACATATCACTTTGAAAAGATGACCAGAAATCTGGCATCTTGTTCTGTGGCATTCAGCTTGAAAAAGTGATGATTTAAGTGAGAGAAGAAATAAAAAATGGGCATTTATGTGGTGCCTTTCATGGCTTCAGAGTGTTGCTACGTGTAGTCACAGTGGTTATGGAGGAGACATGCATTGCTGTAATTCCAGTGCTGGTAGGATGGACTTAGCAATGACAACTGGCTTAGAGTAATCACTGTCCTGTTTTTTGCCTTCAGGAACTTCCTGGCTGCTATATATCTGGCAAGGGAAGTGTTTTCTCTATTTCCAGGGAAGAACTGAAACGGAATACAACCTACACATGCTGTTTAAGAGTCAGTAAACCTAGCCGGGAACCCCAGTCAGTCAAACAACATGTAAGTAAAAGTGCCTTAGAAAGCCATAGTTTAGTTACAAAGGGTTTTCTTACAGTCTTCTGCAGTTAATTAATTTTGTTACTTTAGCGATTAAGTTGTCAAATGCTGTAATGAATTTGTTCATTCAGTAATGTGTCACCAAAACAGATTGGCTTAGTGATAAAAAGGAATTGATTTATTCATGAATACTTTGCCCAAAGGTGGCCTTGCCTCTTTATCCACTGACATTTCATCCTGAAATGTTTCTCTTGCCATTGGTTGTCATAGATGATTTGCTATTGTCTTTCACCCTCAGGGGTAGAATGGGGTGGCAGGTCCCAAGTACCCCTCAGCTGTAACAAGTCTTGGACCTGTGCTTTTGACATTATTCTGAACAACGCACTTACTATCTAGCCATGAGCTAACCAAAT
>NW_025972260.1:0-9841 GCF_021869965.1 Rhincodon typus
GGCCCGAAACGTCAGCCTCTCTGCTCCTATGATGCTGCTTGGCCTGCTGTGTTCATCCAGCCCTGCACCTTGTTGTCTCTTGACTTTGTGCCACTTTCCTGCTTTTTCCCCAAGCCCTGTTCATTGTTTCTATTTAAATAATCATCTGATGCCCTCTCAAAATGCCATGGTTGAGCTTGCCGCTATCACACTTCAGGCAGCACATCGCAGACCCGAACTGTATGCTGTATGAGAGATTATTTGTTTTTCAATATTCTGTTGCCTCTTTATACTGACTGGAGGCTTTGAGGCCATGAAGAAATGTGTCATTTCCCACAAATCGGAGGGACTGCGTTAGTGAACAGATATGACTGGATGACTCTGAAACAGTCATCAGCCACAATGTGGTCCTGAGAATATGGACTGTGACCTGCAAAAAGGTTTGATGACTTCATGAGGGTAGAAAAGGAGAATAGCATCCCACTTTCAATTGCAAGTCCTCTCACTCTGACCTCCCTAGCATTCTACTGCATTACATGCCATGGATCTCCTGTCATTCCTCTGCCTCAAATCATATCCTCCAACAATAGGAAACATAGATATGCACTCTCAACAATGTGACATCTCATGCACATCCTTCACAGAGTCCCTCAACAGTGTTCAAATTCCATCTTCTCCATAAAGTCTACTTGTCTAACTCATGGCTGACTGTCTTCTCTTGTTGCAAGCGATAAGACATATCCAGGGAGAAGCAGAGATTCGAGGATGACTCTGCTGCCATAGCCATTCTAACCATTGCAGAAGAGAAGGCTTTGGATATTGGCAGAGTGACAGAGGCCATGGACATAGGTGATGGATAGAAGGGGAGTCTCTGACATATGTGGTTATAGAACTTGACACCACACTGTCACCTGGCACAAATGTCACTTTTGTTGAATTGTAATCACCACTAATTAAAATGTCACAATCTGCACAAAATGAACTTTGAAATGTTCCCACACATCAGTTCTAATTCATGTCTTCCATCTCCCCCAGGTCCTTAAAAAGAGTGATGGATGAACAGGTGTGGAAGGAAATAAAAGATCTCTGAGGAAGTCCCATTTCACGACATGTGCACAATTTCCAGGGCAGAGCCCAAAAGAGATAGTTGTCACGTGGTGAGGTGTTTATCATTAGTGAGCAGTTGTTAAAGGCAGTGTCAACAGTGGAATGTCCTTCTTGAAGATTTGACACATTTCAAGCTTTGCTCAGAAGGAAGCAGATACTGAGTTTTAGTGGTCAACCCAAACAGTAGGTTCCATTGGCATTTCCAGATGTAGGTCACCCTTTTGGAGAGAAATTGGTGAAATCTGCTTCTGCCATGATGTCTCAGGTCTTTTTGCTGATGTCCATATCCATGAAAAGATTGGCAATCCTCATGATCCTCATCACCAGATGTGGCAGGCAATCAAGTGTAGGTTTGCCCTCACATAAGGTCTGTACACGTCGTCTGAAACTTGAAGCAGGAGGGAGGAATGCTTAGCCTTGGTGTTTCAACATCTCACTGTAAAGCAGCAATCTGCAGACCACTTGGAGACAGAGTCCCACTTTTATTTTAACTCGTGCAGGAGAAATGAGCCTCACTGTCTGGACCAACATTTTTTGCCCATCCCTAGTTGCTGACATGCTGCAGTCTGCCCCAGTGACTGAGTCTGCTCTCATACATAAGCCATTAGTGCAATATTTAGCAGGGCGCTCATTGACTCCAGAGAATAGGGGACATCCACCACGAACAACTCAGTTCTAAGAGCAAGGAAACAAGCAACTTTCTACTAGCTCTTATCACATAGGAATAACGGAAAGCAGAAGTGGAAGCCTTTTTGCTATAAACACCTAAGCCATATCATGTACGATATCAATCCTTTATGTAAATGAATGTTAAGTGAATCAAGAAATTTATTATCAATTTATTATTCCCTTCCATTATTTTGCTGATTCTGATGAGTTCCACAAAACTTATGAAAATGATCTCTTGGCTGTTCAATCAAGAATTCAAGTTAAAGGCTCAATAACTGTATTTAAATATTAACCCACTAGTTCCATGCGATTTTCTCCTTGCCCCAGAACGGTCTCTAGCACAAAGGTGGATGTGACCAGTATTATGTTAGATTTCTAAACCAGTAACATTTCTTCAAGGACCTATCCTCCCACCTAGAATCAAACACATCCACCTGACTCCCTTGTATTAAATTCTGTCCCATATATCTTTTTTCTCTCGGAAAATTACTCAGCATGTCTCTGATAACGTTATATATTGCATCCATCAGAATTGGCCCACATATTAACAGTAAGGGAGATTAAACCATCCTTTTGTGCTTGGAATGTTCCATAGTTGTGGGTTTGTAAACATTTTATATGTTGAGAGCAATATTGGTTCAGTGAAAAACAAATATTGCTCCCAAAAACCTTTCAATTCTTTGAACCCAACACCCTCAAGGGGAATCAACATCCTCATTTATCATTTTAGCTATAAAATGGTTGAAAGAACTTTATCTGTGCTCCAATGATCCGTAGAATTTAGTTTGCTTTGATGTTGCTCAGAGTGAAAGTTGTAAGGATGAATCAAATGGCTCAAAGATAAAATAGGGACTTGCATTTATTATATTGTCAGGACACCTTTCCATCTAGTCACTGCTGTTTGCAGAAGTATAACATTAATTAATCTGTAGCCGAAAGCCACAACTATAAAGATAGCTACACATGAGAATTATTTTTCCTTGTGTGAAGGACGTTAAGGTGGTACACTAAATTTGTCATTCATTGCTGCATTTCTTTTTTAACTCTTTTTAATTTCCTTTAATGCTGGCAGTTTTACAATGGACAGAGTACATTTACTAGGTGAACTTAAAATAGATTACCAATGACAAGTACCATTTGTTTTGTTCCTAATATGAAGCATCATCAAAGCATGTTTGTGTGAGAATAATTTTATGTGCCGTAGATTACCATGCTTTTCTGATGTCATCCAATAAATCATGTATTTCCTGTCATAAGTAAACTCCCAGACCTTCTTGTGATGGTTCTGTGATCAGTAGATTGTCATATCTTCTGGAGATGGTTCTATTTATAAAGTCTAAGTCATTATTGTAAACTTGGAAACAATCATCTTAATGAATGAAAATATCAAATGCAGTGTTGTAACATAAAATTGTACAAGAAAATAAGTCTCCCAAGTTCTTCTGAGGGATAAGACCTATGAGATTAATTAACAATCTCAATTATCTTATTTTTGGTTTCTCCTAGGTAGAGACAACAATTGAAAACCTATAATTTCCATTTCCAACAGATAGACGCCTCAACCTGTGAGCCATTTTGTAGAGACTGCAGATCCAATTAGGAGCAAATAGATCTGACATCTTACTTTAAAATCAAACCAATTAAAATGTAAACCAACAAATAACTATCTTGGATCACTGAAACTCAGTGTGTTAATTTGTTTCACAAATATTTGAAAGAAATCATGTACTTCATATTTCTTATATTACTTTGTGATCTACATTTCTAATGAATGGGTAAGAATACGGCAGATGGCGTATTAAATGGAAAATGTGAGATTTTTTGCTTTGGTCAGAGGAATAGCTATGCAAAGCATTTCTTAAATGGTAAGACAGTGGAAAGTGTAAATATACAAAGGCACCTGGGGTGTCCTTGCCAATTAATCACTAAAAGCTAACATGCAGGTGCAGCAAGTTGTTAGGAAGGATAACTGAATCATAGCTTTTATTATTTTTGTTGCAAGAGAATTTTCATACAGGAGTAGTGAAGTCTTGTTTTAATTGTGTTTGAGGTTGGTTAGACCATACTGTTTGCAGGTTTGTTCTCTTATCTCAGGAAAGATATTGACAGAGGAAATTCAACACCAGACTTGTTCCCTGGATGATAAGGCTGCCCTATTAAGAGACATTGAGCAAACTGGGCCTGTATTCTCTAGAATTTCAAAGAATGAGAGTTTAAAATACTTATTGGCATAGACGGGATAGTGCTGGAGAGATATTTTGCCTGTTTGGGGACTCTAGATCCAGGAATCATAATTTAAAAATAAGGCAGATGTCTCTTAGGTCTGGGAATTGTGAATCTTTGTATTTTCTATCACAGAGGGTAGTTGAAGCTCAGCCTTTGGGTATTTTTAAGGAAGAGATTGATAGATTGATGATCATAATGTGACAGACAGAGTTATAGAGATGGGGTAGATTGAATTGTTTGATCAGCCAAGATTATTTTGAATGCACTAAATGACCCACCCATGTTCCCATATTCCTTTATTCATTTTTTGTTATTAGATTAATTCCTATCAATCGTAGTTCATCCTTTAATGATCATTGCAAAATCTGCCAGATTACAATTTAACTAAATAAAAACTTTAAGAGTTAAGGTAAAAATTTTAAGCAGAACTTTTGGAAAAAATTACTGAACCAGAAAGAAAAAAAGTTTTAACACTCTACTTCAAAAACTTTTTTAAACATCAATTTCACGGTACTGATTTTAATGATCAAATTTTATAGATATTCCATTAGCAATCACAGTTATTCTATTAAATATTTCTTACTAATGCTGCAGCATTTAATTTTAACAATGCTTAAATTTCCTTTCATGCTTGAAAATACTACAATAAATTCTGTTTTGAATTTGATTGACACTAAATGCATTCACTTCAATTTGTTGTTAATATTTTATAACATATTTGTAGTTATAAATATTTCTGTTGTACTCATTCTGCTTGAATATTGTTTTTGTTTGTTGAAGTGCTAAGTTGCATCATTAGTCAATTTATTGTTGCTCAGTGTAATCAAGCCAGCAAGTGTTTGATGGATTGGGATTAATTACCCCTATATGTTCACAGGATTAATTTCACTTCTCAGAAGTATAAAGCCCTTAAACTCCAAACATTTTCCTCGAAAAATGCTTTAAATTAAAGACACCTGGGAATTAAAATGAATTGACTGAGAAGTATCTTTGTTTCTGTTATTGATTCATGGTTAAACAAAGTCTCTGGAAGTGTTTTGTACCTATTTTTTGATATATCAGTAAATTTCAAATGAAATCTCAGAGGGCAATTTATTTAACAAATATCTGACTATATTCTACAGTGAAAAACTAATGGACAGCAAAAAAATCAACTATATATAAGAAGCCAAGAAAGTACATCTATTTCAAATGCAACCACGGTCATTTTCAACATCAAATGATCATTGTTAAGAAAAAATCTAGAACGGATAAAATCTGAACGAAGGCAAAGAAACAATGTGTACATGTTTGGTGGGTGATGCCAGTGGCGGGGAATGACTAAGTGGAGGTTCCAAGAAATTAGTTCCAGCTTTGAGTTTGTATTGGTGATCTTGTTTCTGAAAAGCCAATGGTAGACATGCCAGAATTGTTATCAATATGTTATATGCATACAACTATGTGCCACTGAACTGCAACAATGCTGATGGTATCTATAGTTGCACCATCATGTTCTGATCCAGCATAAATACTTAATGTACCATTACAGTGTTTAGAGACATACAAAGTTCCACCTTAATTCCTTCTCCACTTGGAAACCATTTGAGAACCAGAAGACACACTCTCAAAAGGACCAGCATAAAACATTGTTGTGCAAACTGGAGAGGTTAATAAAAATTGGATTGACTGATGCTGAAATGTGTCCTGACAATTTAGGTCAGTTCACTGGTAATAGGTAAATGTGACTGTACTACTGACTGACTGGACCACTATAGACAACTACTGAAAGGTTTGCTTGGATCGACTTTGTGTAAAGATTTTTTTTGATTGAAGTTTTCATTTTTCAGGATGTTTTTATGTTCCAGGATTGGACACATTTGACTGAATTTTCCCTATTTTGAAAATATTCAGGATGTTCACCATCTCTGGTTTCCAACTCCCATTGGCTTAATGCAATAGGTGGCCAATTGGCAGGCTGTCTCTGAATTTAGTGTCCAATTAAGGATGGTAGGTAACTTCTGGAGACAAGAGACAGAAACAATGCAGCCCACTGCAGTAGTGATTGTAATAAGGTCAGCTAGCTGGACCTCAGAATACAAGTTCCCTGATTGGGGCAGTTAATCTGGTCCAATCAGCGAGCCTTGGCTGATATATAAAAAGAGCGATTGTCAGACATACTGAAATTCTCATGCCTGCTCTGTATGAGGCAGTACTATAGGCAAGGAGTGTTCATATGTAAATAAAGGGTGACTTTGTGATGGGATACTGACCTCTGGAGTTATTTCAACTGCAAAAGAGGCTGATAGCTTTCAATATGTCATTTGAGAAAGGCTTATTAAAGGCTGAGAAGCAGAAAATAGCAGAGAGAAAACCACACATGATGATTGGGCAAAGATATTAAATGGTAGAGACCAGCAAGTTGTCAACCAAAAGCAATGGAGCACAACGTGTACCTCCCAATATGTGTATACAACCATCAAATCAGGACAGATTTTCAAACTTCCAAAATGTTATATTAAAGTTTTAAATGGTAATTTTGTAATCTGTTGTCAATGCCCTATCTACAGATTGGGACAGCAATATCAAACATTCGTACCACTTAAGGGTCAGAAACTTTCCCTTTGTCTGGATTTGTTTTGTCCAAGGCCGATATCTGATTGATCTTCAATCAGTTTTCCAAATATCTACCACATAGATAATTTAAAAGATGACAGCCACCACTGCAGCTGTAGTGAAGCTTTGCCCCCAGTAGGTTACTTTACCTGATGAAGCAATGATTATGCCATCTCCCATAATTAAATTAGGTATAGATAGCAACAGACATTTATTGCAATGAGTACAAACATTACATTCGTTAAGCACAGAAGTGTCAGAAGCTATTAGTTTAAAATTAATGAAAAAAAAAAACATGTCTCTTAAAGGTTTACTGGTATAATGACTCTGAGACATACTGTAAAAGCCTTCACAATCTGGGCTAGGCCATGTAAACCCCTAAAGCACTGATAAACTTAAAAAATAAGATGGCAACCAATAGACCATTTTGGAGTAAGAAACTGAGTTAACACTGTAGTATGGCACTTCTTCAGGATAATTGGAAACAACGCTTTTTTTTTCCTAAAGTTCTATGATTGTATAATAGCTGTATTTCTCCCTAGTATCCAGAGAATCTATTTCTATTTGTATATGTTACAAGAGTATTCAGAATAGGTTTTCCTTCACCAATTATCTCTACGTATAAATGGGTAGTTGGAGGCTTACCTGCTTTGACTTCCTTACTACACAAATCTATAGATGACAAACACTAACTGGAAGGATTTGGATTTGCTCTCTATCAGCCAATTTTAACACAGCCAGAGAATAAAATTTATCTTCATGCAACCATGGGATTACCAGGATCAGTGATCATGCTATGAAAGGAAAAAGCATTTTGTAGCAGGGCTGATAGCTTAGCACTGAGACTATGGAGGAATAATGATTAATTCCCACAGCTATTCAAGCCCCATTTGTGTTGTCCTTTGCAAACTGGAATGCTTCCCATTTCTAGCACAAACTAATTAGTAAATGGTAGTACACAGTTTCTTAACTTTTCAAATGCATTATTGATCGTTTCCAGTTGTCCTTTCTAGATCTTCATAGAACAAAATAATATTCACAATTATAAAAAAAAGGATTCTTTTTTAAATTAGTAGGATGGCATAATGTCACAACTGTGTTATAATGAACTGGCTATTTGGCTATTTAGAAATACAACAAGAGCCAATGAAACACATTGGGAATTTGCTTGAGATATTTTACACTGTGTCGGTCTATGTTTGACAGAAATTTCTACTATAGGTAGGATTTCTGGTAAACTTCCACTGACTCTTTTGGTAGCAGATCAGGAGAAACCTCAAGGAAATTTCTGGCATATGTACACAATTTGCAAGCCACGTCAGTCAGATTGAATAAGGATGCCAGACCACATTTGTTAGAGGACATTAGCAAACAAGATTGGTTTTTAATCTACTCAAAGAACTTTCATGTTTTGTCCTTTCCAGTGCTTCTGTTGCTGATGATGAGATTTGTTAACACAAATTGCTTAAAAGTGAAAGAACAAATCCGCTGTGGTATACTACCCGAAACACAGTTGCTGTGTTGGTGAGTTTGGTTGATGCTATGAAAACAGTTAACTAAAACGTACTTAATACATACAAATTACTGCATTACTGTGATTTGTTCTGGCTTTTTAAAATCAGTATCCATGCAAATAATACACTTAATGGGCAGAATTTAATATAAACATATGAAATAGGAAGAGAAGTAAACCATTAGGTCCCTCAAACCTGATTGATCATTCAATAACATCATAGCTAATCAACTTGTTTTGAATTCAACATTCCTTTTTACACCCAACAACCTTTAATTCTTGTTAACCAGTGTAATCAATCTACCATTTCCTTTAAAATGTTTAATGACCTCCAGTGCCAACTTGAGTCTTGTACTACTGCCGCTGGTATTCAACTCAGTGATTGATTGAATATTGGGAAAGAGAGGGTCTTATGGAGACCTATCCTTTCCCTTTCTTCAACCTCTCCCTCCCACACACTGCAGCTAATGACCTACTCACTGTGATCCACATCCTGAAATTACTCACTGCAGCTGGCCTGGGTCCCATGCTGATTCTGGGCCTTGAGTGAGCATATTACCAGCAGCTACCAACACTCAGCATCAGCATTGATGTCAATGAGGAGCTGCCATGTATTCTCAGGGACAGAGAGATCCTTCGGTGGTCTTCTGCTGGACACTTAAGAGTCGAAATGGCACTTTATACTTCCATAAAGTGAAAATGTGTAGCTCTCGCATGTCATCTTTCTTGATTCAGTATACTCAGGTTTGCATTCTTAATCGCTTAAATTTCTTTGTGCTGATGAGAATCACATCTTGACATAATCATTGTTTATCAAAATGTACACAATGGAAGGATTCAGACCGGCAGTACTAAATCAGGCTACTGAAAACTGCAGCATGCAATGGCTTACAGTTAATCAAAAAAGCGTTCACTTGTTCCTAGGACTTGTTTCATTAGTCTAGTATTGGAAACAACAACCAACTATTTGACTACAGAAATACAGCGTTTGCTGAATTCTGACATCACATTTTCCACTCTTTCACTTCAGAAAGAGGACTTTCATGTAACTAACAATCTTAGAAATTGAAACTATTTTCATTTTTTGTACGTTATCCTTACTTACTTTTAATCTTTGTTCATGTATTTTCAGTCACTAATCTTGTAACTTTTATTTTAATAGTATTTGATAACAAACCAACCCTGCCTCTTGTTTCGAGCACAAAGCTCTGCTACTGGTTATTTTTAATTTGAAATACTCTAAAAGTGAAAGGGGCCAACACACAAGTAATACAAATCCATTATTCATGGATCACTCTGAGGACTGATGTGGTCATGGCAATGGACAGAGTGAATGTGCCTCCCGGGTTTAACATTGCTGGTAGCAGACTTGGAAGATGATCTCTGGCATCAAAAGAATTGTTGAAATAAATGAACTCCTCATAGTGATGAAGGAGCAGGTATCATCAACTGCTGCATCTCTGGAAGAGAAGTTGCATTAATTTTTGTTTAGCTGGTATCTTCAATGCTTTAGAAGAGCAGAAATAAAATGTTGAAAAATGTAAAATGACCAACAGAGCTCTAACGATCAGGAATAAGTAAAAGGGACTTAAAAAGCTATGGGCTGTTATGTTTGGTTTCAGCATGTGTAAAATCTGACAGTTGATTTTCCTCAGAGATAGTAGGAACTGCAGATGCTGGAGAATCTGAGATAACAAGGTGCAGAGCTGGATGAACGCAGCAGGCCAAGCAGCATCAGAGGAGCAGGAAAGCTGA
>NW_025972261.1:0-9840 GCF_021869965.1 Rhincodon typus
TGGAATAGTTTAGGTTAGATGGGCTTCAGATTGGTTTCACAGGTCGGTGCAACATCGAGGGCCGAAGGGCCTGTACTGCGCTGTTATGTTCTATGTTCTATGAGCAAACTCATAGTAGCCATCAGCCTAGTTGGGATATATATTAATGTCAAAACATCACCAAAATTCAACGAAAAAGATGTAGAAGCCTTTTTCATTTCCTTCAAGAAACTGGCTATGTAGATGAATTGGCCAGAGACTGTGGGGGTAATGTTACTTCAGACCAAGTTGATAGGCAGGGCCAGTGAGGTGTTTGTAGCACCGTCAGATGAAGTGTCAAAAGATTATGAAGAGGTTAAACAGGCTATATTGAGTGCCTACAAATTGGTACCAGAAGCATAATAGACAACAGTTCAGAAACATAAAGAAGGAACCAAGTCAGAGTAATCAGTGTGGAGCTGGAGGAGCACAGAAGGCCAGGCAGCATCAGAGGAGCAGGAAAGTTGAAGTTTCATGTTGGGACCCTTCTTCCGACCCTTTTTCTGTGGACAAGGCTTAGTCAGTAAGAATAGGGGGAGAAGTTAAAGAAGTTACAATATTCAGACATATAGGAGATGGTCAGTCTCTAACAGTAAGAGATAAAAGTATTTGCAGTCCTTCTGAAATGTTACCCGAGACAGCGGTAATCTGTGGAATAGTTGGACAGAGAATTAGCGTTCCCCTGTGTAAGATCAGGTTGGAAAGCCCAATCAAGACTGGGGAAATGAAAGTGAGTGATTGAAAGAGTGTCAATTCCAGGAATATAGTTTGTTCTTGGAAACAACCTAGCAGGAACAAAAGTGGAGTGACACCCCTTGTAGTGGAGAAGCTGAAGGAAAACCAGGGAACTGAGGAGTTAAAAGAAAAATACCCCGGAATTTTTCCAGACTGTGTGGTGACAAGATCCCACAGTCAAAGGTTTAATTGAGAGGGAAAGCCAAAGAGAAAGATGAAGGAGTTGATGTCCAGTTAGCTGACACCCTGTTTGATGAAATTGTAAAGGAAAAACCTGAACAGGGAGAGGATCATGCAGAGGTGTTTAGTTCTGAAAGATTACTGGAGCTGCAACAAAAAGACGAGATAATAAAAGATCTATATCATAAAGCTTATTTGGAAAATGAATTACAATGTATTCCTGGGTGTTATTACCTTAAGGATAGAATCCTAAAGTGAAAATGGAGACCTAGACAGGTTAGTGCAGAGGAGACATGGGCCGAAGTTCACCAGTTTGTGCTGCTTTTAGCAGACACAGGAAGTATTATGGGTAGCACCCAAATTATGGTAGGAGGTCATTTAGGAGTGAGGAACACTCGGGCTAAAATTCAAAGGCACTTCTATTGGCCTGGATTGCACGAGGATGTGATTGAATTTTGCTGTACCTGTCATATGTTTCAGATGGTGGAAAGCCTCAAGCAGTAATAAAACCAGAGTCTTTGATACCAGTTCCTGCATTTGAAAAACCTTTCACATGGGTTATGGTTGATTGCGTAGGTCCCCTCCCTCACCCAAAAGTGGGAACCAGTATTTGCTAACCCTACTGGATGTGTCCACGGAATGTCAAGGCAAGAAGGGCTGTGGAAGAGTTGCTTGCTTTCTCTATCTGGTTAGGCCTACCCAGAGAGATTCAATTAGACCAAGGGTCCAATTTTACTGCCAAACTATTTAAGAGGGTCATGGATAGCATAGGCATCAAACACTTTAAATCAAGTGCATACCATCCTGAATCCCAGGGAGCATTGGAAATGTGTCATCAGACCCAAAAACCATGCTGAGGGCTTATTGCCAGGATTGCACAAACAATTCAGATAAAGGTATCCCATTTATATTGTTTGCCATTAGAGATACTCCGAATGAATCGATTCAGTTTACTCCATTTGAGTTGATATTCAGACACAAAGTAAGAGGGTTACTAAAATTAATTAAGGAGAAGTTGCTAGGTCCAAAGTTGGAGATCTCAAAGTTAGATTATGTATCAGAGGTGACAGCAAGATTAAATAGAGTCAGTGAATTAGCTAGACAACATCTGAAGATAGCACAGCACTTGATGAAGCAAGAAGCAGTTAAGAAATCTAAGATTTGAATGTTTGCCCGTGAGTATAAAGTATTAGTGCTGTTAATAGTGGAAGAAGATCCCTTCAAGACTAGGTTTAGTGGTCCCTATTAAATTGAGAAGGAGTTGAGTCAGATGAATTATCTGGTAAAGTTGCTAGATAGGAAAAACCTTTATCGGATATGTCACGTTATTTGGTTGAAACTCGACTATGACAGGAAAAGGGAACTGGAGAAACAGATGTAAGTTACCACTCCTCAGAGTGAGGAATCAGAATCCGAACCTATGGATTTTGATGTGCCTGAAAGTAAATTAAAGAATAAGGAAGTCTTTAGAGAATTGGATAGGTTAATGAGCTATCTGTCTCAGAAACAGAGAATTGAATTGAAAGGCTGAATTGAAAGAATTGAAATTGTGGAGGCAATGGCCTAGTGGTATTATTGCTGGACTGTTAATCCAGAGACCTGGATAACATTCTGGGGACCTGGGTTTAAATCCGGCCATGGCAGATGGTGGAATTTGAATTCAATAAAATATCTGGAATTAAGAATCTAATGATGACCATGAATCCAATTGTCGGAAAAACCCACCTGGTTCACTAATGTCTTTAGGGAAGGAAACTGTCAGCCTTGCCTGGTGTAACTCCAGACCCACAGCAGTGTGGGTGACTCTGAACTGCCCTCTAGGCAATTAATGATGAACAATAAATGCTGTTCAGCCAGCAACGTCCTTGTCTCATTAATGAATAAAAGCTTGTTGCAGCAATATGAAGACATATGTAGGAATAGACTGGAGAGAACTAACGCTTTAGTGCATGAGGTTGAAGTAGGGTATACTGTTCCAATAAAACAACACCCCTACAGGCTTAATCGTCTTAAAGCCGCACAGCTACAGAAGGAAGTGGAAGCAATGCTCCAAGAAGGCATCATCAAGCCAAGTCAAAGCGAGTGGAGTTCACCGATCGTGTCGTTCCCAAACCTGAGGGTATTCAATGATTCTGCATGGATTATCGGAAAGTCAACGCTGTAACTAAATCAGACTCATACCCAATTCCAAGGCTGGAGGATTGTGTGGAAAAAGTTGGACAAGCCACTTATATCACCAAGTTGGATGTACTCCATGGTTACTGCAAGTACATTTGTCAGTGAGAGTGAAAGAAATTTGTAACACAAAATGGGCTGTATCAATTTAAAGTAATGCCCTTTGGTATAAAGAACACACCAGACACATCTCTAAGACTAATGAACAGAGTTATGACAGGATTGACTAATTGTGCTGCCTATATAGATGACTTAGCCATTCATGGAAAGAGCACACAAGCATTTGGCAGGGCTCTTTGAAAGACTATGTGAGGCAAAACTGGTTATAAACTTAGCAAAAAATGAATTTGCGAAAGCAGAAGTGACGTTCTTGGGACATAACATCGGACATGGAAGGATAACCCCAAGGAACATGAAGACAAAGGCCATCGAGGAATTTCAAAGACCATTCTCGAAGAAAGAGGTGCTTTGATTGTTGGAACTGAGCAGAGTCTACTGGAAGTTTGTGCCAAACTTTAGCATTACGGTGGCACTGCTGACGGATTTGCTAAAGAACACAAAATTTCGGAGGATAGAACAATGCCAGGAGGCGTTTGAGAATTTAAAAGCCATACTAACCACTGCAGCAGTTTTAGCAACACCAAGTTTCTCGAAAGTCTTTAAAATCACTATCGACGCCAGTGGTATAGGGGTTGGAGCCGTGTTAATGCAGGAGAATGATGGCAGAATTGAAAGGCCAATTGGATATTTTTCAAAGAAACTCAATATTCATCAGGGAAAATACTCCACCATTGAAAAAGAGTTATTGAATTTGACACCGGCCTCACTACATTTTAAGTATATATTATCAACAATATTTTGGAGACGGTTGTGTATTACAGTCTACAACCCATGCAATTTTTGGAAAGATTTAAAGACAAAAATATTGAAGTGTATGTCACAGGCTTATAAGTTACAAATTTTATAGGTCATAAAAACGTTGTTGCAGATACGTTATTGTGGGTTAAAAAGAAAATTTGTAGATAACATAGAACCGGTATAGTCCAAAGTATTATATACATATATGTATTTAGAATTAGCAGGAAAGGTATAACTTTAGAGTACTGAACTATGTCTTTCATGGTAATAGTATTAAGATTTAGAGAAAAAAATGAAGCCATCTTTTCATAATGATGGCTTATTTTTTTCTTATGTGACGATGTGTTACAAAATTGGGTTAAGTATTCAAGAATTGGAAAACAGGAAGTTAAAATTTGTTGGTAAAAATGATTATGGGGACAAGACTGCTATGGTCCCTTCAAGAGTGTATGCTTTGTCCATGCTTAAAAGTTGATAAATGCTGATGCACAGAGAGTGCCCGAATGGAATCTTTTTGTATAGAACAGCCAAGTAGCATTTTTTCCAAAGCAACAAGTTTGAATTTGGCTAAATAATTTAAACCAAGCATCTAGAATTGAATTTAAATCTAATGGAGCTGACAACCTGAAACCATTCACATTATAACAATTTGATTATGTCATTACAAGTATATAAGACAAGGACATTTGGAAAATTGGGGAGAGCCTCCACTTGCCAGAGTTAGCACCATTCAGCCCTCGGAGAAAGCCCATCTAATTAATCAAAGGTACCATAGTATTTTAGGTTAAAGTCTTCATTGAAGAAATTATAGAGATAAAACATCTCTGACAGCAGAATTAATAGAAGAAAGGCATTTGTGAAGAGACCAGAGAAGACAGGATATTACAGAAGACAGTCTGTCGAACTTGGAGAGATTAAGTTATGATTCATTGTCCTCTTATTAATTGGGTTTATTAAGTGGGACTTATGGTTAATTGAACAGCATTCCAGGTGAATTTAGTTTAGTTAGGGAGTAGTTAGTATAAAGGGGGGAAATTGTTCAGTTTGTTAGTATATCTTCTAAATTGTTCATCGTTAAGGATAAATAAATACTTTATTACTTGTTATTTATAAAGTGGATCAGGTATTTCCTTCACATTAATCATTAATTTAACAGATTATGAGGGGAAAAGCAAGCTTCTCTGGGTGTTTTGGGAGTAGCTATTAGAAGGGAATTTCCACTCCTGTAATAGCAGATAGGGGCTTGCGTTGGTTTAAGTGTCAGAGGGGTTCGGCCATTCCTCCTCTGTAACACTTCACTAGGAGGTTGTGTTCTTGGATCCTAGTCTCTCCTACTAGCGGAAACATCTTCTGTACGTCCACACTACCTAAGCCTCTCAGCATATGAAAATTTGAATCATATCCCCCTCATCCTTCTAAACTCCATTGAGTACAGGCCCAGAGGCCACAAATATTACTCATATGAAAAGCTCTTCATCCCTGAGATCTTCTTGTAAACGTCCAGCACATCATTCCTTAGATATAGATCCTAAAACTTCTCATTATTTTCCAAATGAAGTCTGACTAGAGCCTTATACAATGTCAGCAGTATATCATACCTTCTAGATTTGCCCTCTCAAAATGAATGCTAACATTATATTTGGCTTCAGAACTGCCAACTGAACCTTAACAGAATCCTATTTCCCTTTGCGCTTCAGATTTCTGAGCCCTTCCACAATTAGAGAAAAGTCTATGCCCCTATTCTTCCTATCAAAATGCAGAGCCTCACACTTTCCCACATTGTATTCCATCTGTCTCTTCTTTGCCCATTCTCTTAACCTATCCAAATCCTGCTGCGGTCTCCCCACCTCCTCACTACCTGCCCTTCACCTATCTTTGTGTTATCTACAAACTTAGCAAAAATACCTTCAGTTTCTTAATCCAGATCATTAATATATAAGGTGAATAGTTGTGGTCCCAACATTGACCTTTGCAAAACTCCACTAGTCACGTCTGCAATCCTGAAAAGACCCCTTTATCCATACTCTGTGAATTCTGCCAGATAGCCAATCCTCCATCCATGCCAGTACCTTGTCCTGAACACCATGGGTTCTTATGTTATTTAGAGGCTTCCTGTGCAGCACCATGTCAAAGGCCTTTTGGAAATCTAAATAGATTATGTTCACTGGCTCTCCTTTGTCTAATTTGTTTGTGTGTCAGGCATGACCACCCCTTGATGAAGCCATGTTGACTCAGCCCTATCTTACCATGCACTTTCACAAGTGAAAGGTGATGGTCTAGTGGTATTATCACTAAACTATTAATCTAGATACCCAGGTAGTGTTTTGGGGACCTGGGCTCGAATCCCACCAGTGCAGATGGTGAAATTTGAATTCAATAAAAATCTGCCAGTGGAAGAAACCATCTGGTTCACTGATGTTGTTTAGGGAAGGAAATCTAACTGGTCTGGCCTCCACAACAATATGGTTGACTCTTAACTGGCCTCTGGTCAATGAATGCTAGCCTCGCCAGCAAATTGCTCATCCTGTGATTGAATTTTGTAAAAAAATACTCTTGCGAGTATGCTGCAATCTCATGCTTAATAATGGACTCTAAAATCTTACTAAAGTCTGAGGTCAGGTTAACTTACCGATAATTTCCTGTCTTCTGCCATCTTCACTTTTTATCAGGAGTGTTACATTAGCTGTTTTCCAGTCCTCTAGGATCCTCCCTGATTCTAGTGATTCCTGAAAAATCACCGCCAATGCCTCCACAATCTCTTCAGCTACCTCCTTCAGTGTCCTGGGGTGTAGTCCATCTGGTCGAGATTAATTTATCCACCTTCAGACTTATTAGCTTCCACAGCACCTTCTCCTTAGTAATGCCACTGCACTCATCTTTGCTATTTTATGGTATGCTACTGGTGTCTTCCACCATGAAGACTGAAACAAAGTACCCCTTCAGTTCCTCTGCCATTTTTCTTTTCCCCATTACTACTTCTCCAGCCTCATTTTCTAACCATCCAATATCCACTCTCGCTTCTCTCTTGCCTTTTGTATATCCAAAAAAACTCACACAATCTTCTTTCATATTACAAGCTAGCTTTCCATCATATTTCATCTTCTCCCCCTTTATTGCCTTTTCAGTTATCCTCTGCTGGTTTTAAAGGCTTCACAATTTTCTGTCTTCCCTCTAATCTTCACCACATTGTAAGCTTTTCCCTTTGCTTTTATGTTGTCTTTGACTTCCCTTATCAGCCACAGTGCTTTGTCCTCCCCTTAGTATGTTCCTTCCTCCTTGTGATGAATTTCTGTGGTGACTCCCGAATTATCCCCAACAAACTCCTGTTGTTATAACAAGGTGTAGAGCTGGATGAACACAGCAGGCCAAGCAGCACCAGAGGAGCAGGAAAGCTGACGTTTCGGGTCGGGACGCTTCTTCAGAAATGGGGGAGGGGAAGGGGATTCTGAAATAAATAGGGAGAGAGGGGGAGGCGGATAGAATATGGATAAAGGAGAAGATAGGTGGAGAGGAGACAGACAGGTCAAAGAGGTGGGGGTGGAGCCAGTAAAGGTGAGGGTAGATGGGGAGTTAGGGAGAGGATAGGTCAGTCCAGGGAGGACGGACAGGTCAAGGGGGCAGGATGAGGCTAAGGCTAGTAGGTAGCAGATGGGGTGGGGCTTGAGGTGGGAGGAGGGGATAGGTGGGAGGAAGGACACCTATTCCACCCTCCCACCTCAAGGCACACCCCCATCTCCTACTTACCAGACTCATCCCGTCTCCTTGGCCTGTTCGTCCTCGCTGGACTGACCTATCCCCCCCTAACTCCCCACCGACACTCACCTTTTACTGGCTCCACTCCCGCCTCTTTGACCTGTCTGTCTCCTCTTCGACTATCTTCTCCTTTATCCATCTTCTATCCACCTCTCCCTCTTTCCCTATTTATTTCAGAATCCCCTTCCCCTCCCCCATTTCCGAAGAAGGGTCTAGACCCGAAACGTCAGCTTTCCTGCTCCTCTGATGCTGCTTGGCCTGCTGTGTTCATCCAGCTCTACACCTTGTTATCTCAGATTCTCCAGCATCTGTAGTTCCTACTATCTCTGAACTCCTGCTGTTGCTGCTTCACCATCTTCTCTGCTAGGCTCCCCTTCCAATCAACTCTGGCCAGCTCCTCCCTTATGTCTTTTTCATTACTTTTACTCCATTGAAATACTGTTACATCTGGTTCAATTTTCTCCTCAAACTGCAGGTAAATTCTATCATATTATGATCACTGCTTCCTAAGGGTTCCTTCACCTCAAGCTCCCTAATCAAGCCTGCCTCATTACTCTTCAGCAAATCCAGAATTGCCTGTACCTACGGAGTTGCTAGGGAACCACAAGCTGCTCCAAAAACCACCTTGTAGACATCCACAAATCCCTTTTCTTGGGATCTACTATCAACCTAACTTTCCCAGTCCTGCATATTGAAGTGCCCCATGGTTATTGCAATAGTCCTCTTCTTACATGCCTTTCTACTTCCTGCATTTATTTTCTGCCCCACATCCTGCCTACTGCTAAAGGCATGTACATAACTTCCATCAGACTATTCTTTCCTTTGTGATTCCTCAATTCTACCCATAGAAATTCTACACCTTCTGACAATATATCCAAGTCAAGGCTTAAATAAGCCCCTGTTGGAATAATTGATAACTCCTTTGCTGATGATGTGAGACAGTAAATTCTCTGTCAATGGAAACACATCAGAATCTGACAGGAAGAGATGCTACACACGTTCAGATGCACACAACCATTTCAGCAAGTAAGAATGTAATGTAACCACAGTAAATTTATAAATAATGCAACTCAATACATACTGACAGGAAAGAAACATCAAGAAAACAGTGCACAGAAGGATAACTGCAATATTCATTCCTAGTGACTATCCAAAGATAAACTAACCAATTATGTTCTCTGATGCCAAAATGATTCTGAATTATATATCATTATAACTTCTTTTCGCACAGCACACTAGCCCATTTTAATCTTATACTTCTATTTGTTTGTGCATGTGTCTGAGCGTCTGTGTGCCTATCAGTGTGCGTATGTATGTGTGTTTGTGCCTTCGCATGTGCCCCTGTGTGTATTTGTGTTTCTATGTGTGTGTCTCCATCATTATTATGTCTGTGCATATCTGTGTGCATGTCTGGTATGTACATTTGTGTGCATATCTCTGTTTATCTGTGTCGGTCAGCATGTGTGTCTGTGTTTCTGAAGAAGGGTCTAGGCCCGAAACGTCAGCCTTCCTGCTCCTCTGATGCTGCTTGGCCTGATGTGTTCATCCAGCTCTACACCTTGTTATCTCAGATTCTCCAGCATCTGCAGTTCCTACTATCTCTGAAACAATTTTAACCCCACTGCGAAGCCTCTTCTAAGGATGCCTACCCTGAAGAAGTTACCCTCCAGAAAAACCTCAGTGAATCTCTCTCCCACTGCAACTCTCTCGTAATCTCTTCGGCCTTGAAACTGCTTGACCACGTCCTGAAGCAAAACAGGTACTACAGCCACATCACCTTTCTTAGTACCTGCCTACGGAACCAGATCATCCCCAATGGACTATAGTCCACATTCAGGCCTTCCCAATTTGGCCCCAACCGTGACAATGTCTACATTCAGAACATTGAGATCCTTCAGAAGCATTTCTCCCTGCGACATTTCTGAAGAAGGGTCTAGGCCCGAAACGTCAGCCTTCCTGTTCCTCTGATGCTGCTTGGCCTGCTGTGTTCATCCAGCTCTACACCTTGTTATCTCTGTGTGTCTGTGTGTTTGCTTGTGTGGCTGTGAGTTTTGTGTGTGTGTGTTGTATTACATTGTACCTTTATTCTCAGTCCTGAATGACCTAGTGCCTATTCTGAGA
>NW_025972262.1:0-9839 GCF_021869965.1 Rhincodon typus
GTGTTCATTCAGCCCTGCACCTTGTTGTCATTGGGTAAAAGGCCTGATTGGCCCAGGAACAGTATTCGAAGCAACCTGAAATCTAAGCACAGCCATGCAATGCCCTTTGTAATGACAAGCCATGACTAGGCCTGTTTCTCACTATGCTGCCCAGTGATGAAGAATGGGATCATGCTAGTGTTCCCAAGTTGGCTCAAGCAACCCCCATACCTTCTGATGACCGTCTGGAGTTCCTCACTGAGGCTGGTAGTCAAGATGTGGCAGATTTCCTTTCCAGCATCTGGACAACAAAAGAAAAAGTGGGACAACGAAAGGTACTGGAGGAGGTGAAGAAGTCTATTTGTGACCAGGAGGATTTGGCTCCCATGCCACAAGTGCTTCAAGGCCTCATGGATTTGAGAAGTTGAGTAGAAAGTAGCACCTGTGTGACAGGGGACCCAGTCACACCACTGAGATGTGAGCCACCCTCACATTGAGGACCACAACCATTAATGTCATCCAGGGAGAGCTGAGGAGGGCCTATTCTCCTTTCATAACACAGGAGACAGAAGCACACAACAGCTGGGAAATGGTGCAGTGTTGAGACAGATTGCCAGACCTGCACCAACTCATGACCACGGAGGAGGAGACGCTGGACATCATGCTGATGGCATTGTAGGAAACCATTGGCCTTAGTGGGGCTGGAATCCAGAATGAGCAGGTGAAGGGTTTGGAGGAAACTCCACCCAATTCTCATGTTAGCCTATTGACCACTTCCTAACATGGGGTTGCTTGTTTTGATGGATTTGCTGAGTTACACCAATTTACATCCGTTTTTATGGGGCCTGATGCCTGGGATGTACAAGTAAGCCAATGCAAACCTTCTCAGCCTCCTGGGAAGGGCAAAGATTCTATAGAGTCAGCACCTTCCCATCTTCACCATTCCCCAGAACAGTCACTCCCTTTTGATTTAATCTCAATCTAAATTATAGTGGGAAGTACTGGGTGAACAGCTTGTCCCAAGTGAGCAGGAGAAGGTACAGAGTGAAGCAGTGTTGGCTGTGGAGAATAGAAGACTGACACTATCATTGTTCACTGGGCAAAGATGCTGGACTTCAGGTGTCATGGACAAGGAGCAGTAGAGACAGATAGCTTCCCAATATTCTGCAGATGCTTGAGGCATTGCAAAGCCATAGGCAGCCAATAGATTGGGGTTTGTCATGGCTTAGGAAATTGAAGTTATAAGCTCTTCCATTGAAAAAGTGGCCTCCCCCATCCAATTGCAGCACCACTCTCTGGGTAGTTGTAGGGACAATATGTTGACATATTCAGAAAGAGTAACATTGTGGAGTGTACAGTAACAGTATGGAGCACACTGCATTGCCGATGGTAAAGATGCAAGGTTTGGATGCCACCTACACCTGAACCAATGACCTCAACCAGCAGTCAACAGCATCGCAAAAGTGTTGAGGAAGTCAAAGAGATTGGTGTTGGTATCACCCCTTGAGAGGCAGTGTCGTTATTCCTCACCCCCTTGTCTCCTCTGACTCCAGATTCCCAAATGACAAAGGTTGGCCCAGCGATTCTACAGGCATGGCAGCATGGGAGGATCCCAATGGCCACCTCCAAGATGAAGTTGGAAGTTATGGGCAGCTCAGCCAGATGCAGGTATTATGGAGAAAATTGTATTCATCTCAACCTCAGTCCCATAGTAGGAGTAGCTGTGTGCGCAATGCAGCATACCATTAGTTTTAGTTTATGGGTCACCGTAATGCTGTTTAATCTGTATGTTTTAGTTATTCATATGTTTAGTCATAAAAATAACTGAAGGGAAGGTGGAGGGATCTATAGACTTGTTGCAGAGTCAGGTTTGTGAGTTGGGTGTTGTTGTGAGTGGAGATGCCATATTCCGCATCTGTGGTTTGTACTGGAATTGTTCATATATATGTACTGACTGAAATCTCTGTCTAGGAGGTTTAAGTTCAGATTTGTGTCACATTGGATAGACCCAAAAGTCACCCAGGTGAACTGTTGATGAATGAGCTTGGACTTTGTGGCTATACCAAATACCATGGGACCTGGGCCAATGTTGGTAATCTCCCTCTGATGCGTGGGTGTTGGGTCCCCTGCAATTTTCTTCCCCCTACAATTTTCTTCCCCCTACTCTTTGTCTTTCCTGTGATCCTCTGAGGAGGAGTGGTGTGTGATTCCGTCCACCTCACCAAGTTCCAGATCTGTTCAAAATACTTCACCACAAAATGAGATATCCTGGCTGACTTGTACTAAAGGACTTCATTTTACTGATCAAAACATTGGACGTAAATCTTCAAAATGCCAATGGTCTGCTTACTGCAGACCCATGTTAGTAGATGATGCTGTGTGTAACACTTCTCCATTTCTGCACTCTGGTATTGGTGGGTATCAGGGGCCCTTTATGTCCAACAGGCACCCACAGAACCAGGAGGTTGGCCTAAAGATGTCCAGCAAATCGGACTCTTGCAGATGGAGGAAGCTGCCTGGGAAACAAGTGCTGACCTGCAGGTTCTGTTTTTACATTACATGCTAGCAGGATATTGAAGGAGTCAAATCCATTTCTGTTGAAGAACCTGGATGGTTGGTTCATCTGTGCCCTTTGGATGCGAGTATAATCAATGTTCCACTGGACCTGGGGATTCCAAAAATGATGTCAAAGCCTAATGCCCTCTGTGCCCGAAATTGACCCTCTTTTCAAGATGGATGCATTCCCCTACACTCTGGAACAGGATATCCGTGACATACCTAATGACTTGATGAACGACCAACTACAATATGCAACCCAGGTTCACAGCTTACACCTTGAACAATCCAAGACCATAAAAATTCGGCCTCATGGTGATCAACCAAGTCCATCGACTTGGAGAGATGGAGTATCTTCCAACACTGGAGCTCTGTCATCAACACGTCAATCTTGGATGGTATATTAATGTTATTGATGGTGTCCTCTTCAGTCAATGGATTGCTACCATGAAATGACAGAGAGGTTGTGCACCCTACCAATCCCTTCAGCGATGCTGTCAGGAACTCTTTGTTCCTAGTAGAACTTCCTATGACAGCAAGGTAAGGGCAGGCGCCTGACAAAGTGAGTCAAAATGTTTTTAGCAGCAGAACAGATGATGGAATACAATGCACCTCAATGTGAAGGTGGAGGAAGGCTGGATCGTCTCTGTGGTCCTTGTCATTGTGGTTTGTCACATGGGGAGGCAATGGTCTATTCATCTTATCACTCGATGATTAATCCAGAGACCCAGGTAATGTTCTGGGGATCTGAGTTCAAATCCCACCAAAGCAGGTTCGAATTCAATAAAAGTATGGAATTAAGGGTCTAATGATGACCATGAATCCAATTGTTGGAAAAACCCATCTGGTTCATGAATGTCTTTTCGGGAATGAAACTGCTGTTCTTACCTGAGTCTGGCCTACATGTGACTCCAGAGCAACAGCAATGTGGTTGACTCTTAACTGCTCTCTGACCAGTTAGGGATAGGCCATAAATACTGGCCTACCCAGTGCTGTCCACATTCTGTAAATGAATAAAACATCATCGAAATCTAACTACCAATGGCACTTCAAGGTAAAAGTCACGGATAGGCTTCTACTAAAGTCCATTTGTCAAATCATGTGGTGAGGGAAAATTGTGAACAGTGAAGGACTTTGAACCTGGAAGTCTCTATTCAACAATCTGCACACAGACGACAGATGAATGAAGATAATTGGAGAGATATTTTGGCATAGAGGTGTCTTTGAGGATAGTATCTGTGACTAAATCATCATGTTCATAATCTGCTCGCCCCAGTTGGGAGGCGGCTAGGAAAAGATAGATTACTTCTTGGCTGGAGAACCACACCCTGCAAATCACCATCCAGTAACAATACATAGCTCTACTGAATGAATTATTCTTCACTGACAAGATTAATGTTTGTTTCATAACCACAGCAGCTTGTAGACACAGAGCTATTTTTCAGGAAAATGAAATATGTTTACATTCTGGTCAGACTGTTTGAAGTATATTGTCTCCTGAAGACAAACAAAGTCTGACATTATCCAGCAATTATGCAGTTTTCATACAGGCAATCATTTCAGTCTCAGGCTGTAATAGAAATGACATGAAGCTACAGTTTTTAAGCTGCGTTGGTACAATCACCACGTAATTATTACGGTATGTCACACAGAGTTCATGTGTAAGCCACTTATAAGGGATTTTTTCAAATTTATGAAAATTAGACACTGACAAAAGATACAGAAATCTAAACCTTCCAGTTCTGGTTTAAGAACAAAAGAAATCAACGCGAAAGCAGGCCATTCAGCCAACAAGGAGAATTTGAATATGTCCTTGGGTTCACTTTCTGTCTGCACCAGCACAACTTTGACTCTTTTGTGAATCAAAATCAGCTAGAATATATGCAATGGAAAAGCTTCCCTATTCTCTGGTGTAGAGGATTCCAAAGAATAATAATAATCCAAACAAGGAAATTTCTCCTCATCTCCATCTTAAATAGGACAGTGCAAAGAGTTTATACCATGTCTCCTCAAACTTTGGAATCAATCTGTTAAACCTTCAATGTATTGCATCCAAGTCAAGCTTATTCCTTTTTAAATGAGGCGAACAAATCTCCACACAGTACTCTGGCTGTGATCTTGCTAACAGCCTATAGGTATCCCATGATATTTCTTTAACACTTCATTCACCTTGCATTAAGGGCCATTTACCAATAAAGGCCAGTTTCCCTTCCAGTTACATGCTGTACCCGCATATTAACTTTTTTTGTGATTCGCATACAACCAGACCTGGATTCCTCTTTATCACAATAGTGTCCAGCCTTTCCTTTGAAATAATATTCTCCACTTGCCTGGATGGGTGCAGCTCCATCAACACTAAAGAAGCTTGATACCATCCAAGACAAAGCAGCCTATTTGATTGGCACACCACTGACCACCTTTTTCAATGTTAACACTTTATACAATAAACACATTGTGGGAGAAATGTGTAGAATCAGAAAGATGTGCTGCAATAACTCACCAAGGCTCCTTTGATAGCATCTTCTAAACCCACAACCACTAATGCCTTGAAGGACAAGGGCAGCAAATTCTTGAGAACACCACGACTTGCAATTTCCCATTCAAACCAGACATCCCTATTTGGAACTATGTTACCAGTCCTTCACTGTCACTGGATTTATATCATGCAACTCCCTTCTTAATAACACTGTGGGTGAACTGACATTTCAAGGACTGTGCAGTTCAAAAGGGCAGCTCACCAGTACGATTGGAATTAAGGATGAACAATAAATGCTGGTCTAGCCAGAGACAAGAACAATAAGAAAAGGATTATTCTGCCTTTCTCATCTTCCTATCAAAATGAATAACCTTGTGTTATATGCCATTTACCAATTTTAAAATGACAACATCTTTCAATTATAGAACACTGCTGATGTAAGAACAAATAAACTCAAAGCTCTTTGCAGGAATAGAAATTGACACCAAACCAAAGAAGGAGACATTAAGACAGGTGACTGAAAGGTTGGTCAGAAATGCAGATGATAGGAGCATCACGAAGAAGATAGAGGTACAATTATGATTATATTTGAAGCTTAGAACTTAAATAGTTAAAGGCATAGAAACAGAATATATAAGCAAAAGAAGGCCATTCAGCCCTTCAAGCCTACTCTGCCATTCAATATGAGCATGGCTGATCATCCAACTCAGTACCTTGTTCCCACTTTCTCCCCATAGTGGGTGAAGCAAGTAAGGAATTTGCAAGAAGCCAAAATTTGAAATGTACAGATTTTATGACAGATTTTAGAGCTGGAGAAACTTACAGAATTCATAAAGTCATGCAATAGAGGGCTTAGAATACAGTGTTATGGACCAGGCCAGAGCCCCTTAAACTATTTTAAGACGGTAGGCTAGACCCTAACTTTTTCTTATTTTAAAGGCAATTGTTGGTGTTGTGTTCCAGATACAATTCAACTAGTCAAACTACTTGAAGTTAAGCAAAACAAAGTTTATTCATACATTATAGTTAAAATACAACAAAAGAAAGAAGAATTTAGAATAACAACTGTTTTAGAAAATTTAACAGAATAATAGATACAGTAATTATTACAAATTAACTGTTCCAATATAGTAACATCCCATAAACACACAACTTGGCATAAAGGTGATTCCGAACTCAGATTTTCTCACATGCAATGTCCACAGTAGGAAGAGAAACCCCAGCTCCTAGCTATACCTGAGACTGGGGAAAAAAAATGCCTTCTACTCTGTCAAGACTCTAGCAGCTTCTGCCAAATCTAAAAGATGTAAAAAAAACTAGAAATCTTGGTCTGTGACAGCTGGCCACACCCAGCCAGGCTGCTTCTATTATTCCAATTTTAACAAAGGGTTTCCCAAGCTGTTTACTTTTTAGGCCTTCACTAGCTTGGCTCCTCTATCTTAAAGCCTCTCTTCAAAAAAAAAACTGAACAAAATACACCTCTTAAAGCAACAGCATCATCACAACAGGGATGGGAATTTTTAAAAAAAGCAGTTTAGCAGTTTGGGTGTCAATATAGGTTTTCATGTAAGTATGGCAAGTGAATGAGACTTGATATAACTGTGGGTACAGGTCTGGCAGGTGAATGAGACTTGATATAACTGTGGGTACAGGTATGGCAGGTGAATGAGACTTGGTACATTTGTGGGCATAGGCAGCTGAGTTTTAGAATAAGCTCAGTTAATTGGAGGCTGCAGATTGAAGACCAGTAAGAAAAGCATTTGATTAGCTAAGCCTGGAGAAACAAAATCTTTGATGAGGATTTCAGCAACAAATGTCCTGAGTTTGGAGCACAGCAAGCAATGAAAGTGGAAGTAGAAGGTGATCTTGATGGTGGACAGGATCTCAGCTTTTAATCTTAGCTCAGAGCCAAAGGAATGCAGAGCTTGTGAAAACCGTTGGAACTCCCATTTGGAAATTGGCACCTTCTGTCATATCACCAAAAAATTTCTATTATTTCGCTGGCAGTAGTCCTGCTAGGAGTCCTAGGAAAACATGTTCACATTTTGACAAATGTAAAGGTTTGAGAGAGGTTTATCCAAAGAATGACTTCAAAGAGGAAAACCCTATCATTTAAAACATAAATTCTAGCAACTTTATGCCAGTGATTGCCATTTCAATTTATGCCATGTATAAAACAGGAGTGTCTTGAACTGGCAGCTGAGGCCAGAATCTTACACATAATTTAGGTTTTATGTCAGTGTCATGTGGAGACTCGAGACTTTATCTTTCATTAGATGGGTAGT
The DNA here is from genome assembly GCF_021869965.1 of Rhincodon typus. Lineage (NCBI taxonomy): Eukaryota > Metazoa > Chordata > Chondrichthyes > Orectolobiformes > Rhincodontidae > Rhincodon > Rhincodon typus. The sequence goes on from NW_025972262.1 coordinate 7,297, forward strand.
AAAGGCTCCCCAGCACTCAGGTAATTTCAGTAAAGGGATGCAAAGGATGCACATTCCTTTTGCTTGTGGCTAAAGTTCCCCTTTCCTCTCTTCATGGTATCGCCTCAACCAATCAGAATCAACTTGTCAACTAATTTTTCTCACTTGTCTAACTCGTTTTGATTGTTTGAATCACGGTTGGCCTGATGAGTACAAAAGGGAAAGCTTTGGCAATGTGACACCCTTTACAGTATCATGGTTCTGTACCTGCGAGTGATTGTTCAAATATATTGTTAAGTTGTAGTTTGGGGGTTCCCAGTGATGCTTCATTTTCTTTATTTCACTTATGTTAGAAATGAAAGAGCAATGATGATGGAGTAATATTATAGCACCACAGATTTCTTCAGTGTCCAATCAATGGGACAACAGGTAATTCTTTCTGTAAGTTAGTGTTCATGATACAGGGACCTGCCATAATGCATTCATTCATTCATTCAGTCATTCATTCATTTATTCATTTGTTCATTTAATCATTTATTCATCTAGCAGTGTTTCTCTGTCACTATATTCTTTCACAATCAAGGACAAGATGCCTGGGTGGCTTCTTGGAGACAAGCACTATCCAGTCCTTCTGTTGCTTCTAAATCCATCAAGTTGCAACATCAATGAAGCAGATAAGGCCACACTAACACTGTCTGTAGATGAATTGCAGTTGAACAAATCATTGATCTGCAGAAGGGAAAATTGACCGAAGAGCTTCTGGCAGTATGCTCCCAATATTATCATGCACATTGTGATGGACTGTTGTGTTCTCCATAACTCCATCCTCCAAAATCATCTGCAACTCAAAATTCCTGAAGAAACTGAGTCATCAACTGAACCTCCAGAGAGAAAGTAAGTCATACCTAAAGAGGACACAATTGTTACAAGACTGTTTCAGGCAACCTGATCAAAAGGCTTTAAAATCTGATCATATTATACTTATACAACTTCAACAACTGCTAAAATGTCCAAGTAATTTAAATGTACAGACTTCAATCATTAAACGCCACAGTCTCACCAGAGTCTTGAGTTGATAAAGATCTTGTTTTCAACAAAAGTTCATGAACATTATAATAATGACTCTGGCAACAAAAATTATGTAAGCTTCCTTGAAATTTATTAGTAAGAAATCCATTAAGATTCTCTTTAATTAGTTACTTATATTTATGCAATGTCATTGAATGATGATAAGACAGTTCACTACCAAGCAAAATGCAGCAATGGTGTAAAACTCACTGTTTAAATTACCGTTGCACCAGCAACACATTGCCAATATAATTTCAAATTAAAGATTGCTTATTGATAATGGATTTAATTTTTTAGTAGGAAAGTTGAAGGCTATTACAATTTGCTTTCCCAAACAATATAAAACTGGACAGAAGATAAATTTGAATTATTGGTCAATACCCCATGGTATTTGATATGAGGAACGAGGACCAAGTGTAGCATCGAGGTGAAAAGCAATTATGTTTTGTGCTATTCTTTAGAGTTAAACAGAAAATCGTAGAGTAATTTGAGAAGCAGAGAAATAGAGTTCTTAGGAGTGTACGAGACAACAAGGTGCAGGGCTGGATGAACACAGCAGGCCAAGCAGCATCATAGGAGCAGAGAGGCTGACGTTTCGGGCCTAGACCTTTCATCAGAAAAGGGGGAGGGGAACGGGGTTTTGAAATAAATAGGGAGAGAGTGGGAGGCGGATAGAAGAGGGATAGAGGAGAGGATAGGTGGAGAGGAAACAAACAGGTCGAAGAGGCCGGGATGGAGCCAGTAAAGGTGAGTGTAGGTAGGGAGTTAGGAAGGGGATAGGTCAGTCCAGGGAGGACGGACAGGTCAAGGGGGCGGGATGAGGTTAGTCGGTAGGAGATGGAGGTGCGGCTTGAGGTGGGAGGAGGGGATAGGTGGGAGGAAGAACAGGTTAGGGAGGCAGGGACGAGCTGGACTGGTTTTGGGATGCGGTAGGGGGAGGGGAGATTTTGAAACTTGTGAAATCCACATTGATACCATTGGGCTGCAGGGTTCCCAAGCGGAATATGAGTTGCTGTTCCTGCAACCTTCGGGTGGCATCGTTGTGGCACTGCAGGAGGCCCAGGATGGACATGTCATCTGAGGAATGGGAGGGGGAGTTGAAATGGTTCGCGACTGGAAGGTGCGGTTGTTTATTGAGAACCGAGCGTAGGTGTTCTGCAAAGCGGTCCCCGAGTCTCCGTTTGGTTTCCCCGATGTGGAGGAAGCCACACCGGGTACAGCGGATGCAGTATACCACATTGGCAGATGTGCAGGTGAACATCTGCTTGATGTGGAAAGTCTTCTTGGGGCCTGGGATGGGGGTGAGGGAGGAGGTATGGGGGCAGGTGTAGCACTTCCTGCGGTTGCAGGGAAAAGTGCCGGGTGTGGTGGAGCTGGAGGGGAGTGTGGAGCGGACAAGGGAGTCACGGAGAGAGTTGTCCCTCCGGAAAGCAGATAAGGGTGGGGAGGGAAAGATGTCTTTGGTGGTGGGGTCGGATTGCAGATGGCGGAAGTGT
>NW_025972263.1:0-9839 GCF_021869965.1 Rhincodon typus
GCCTAGACCCTTCATCAGAAGGGTCTAGGCCCGAAACGTCAGCCTTTCTGCTCCTATGATGCTGCTTGGCCTGCTGTGTTCATCCAGCTCTGCACCTTGTTGTCTCGGATTCTCCAGCATCTGCAGTTCCTACTATCTCTGATAGCATTTCAGTGTTGTTCGCTTGTTCACCTTGAGGCTATCCTGATGCTCACAGTATTCCTGCCTTACCTTTTTGGCGTTAGATCCTCTCCCCCACCGGTCCCCCAGCTCTGCCCTTCCACACCCCAACCCTGCCCCACCCCAGACTGAGCTTCCAGGCTCACGTTACTTCTTTCGTGCCAGTTAGTGCAGAATGTTTGTCGTAGCTGCCAGCAATCCTCAGTGAAGTTCACAGTGATACTGTCCTGGTCATTATGTCAAGGGCAGCCTCCATTGTCAGTCTTGGACACAGTCATTCGGCCACTCAGGACATTCAGAGACAAGATTGTCTCCTCATAGGAGGTGAGTAACCAAATGTCGGGCAGCCCACCACCAATCTTGTCTCTTACTCCCCTCTTGCAGGATCTTTTCTCCTGAGAGGGCTTGAGTGAGATGAAAATGGCTAGTTCAGCTGTTTATTCTTTATTCATTCTCAAGATGAGGGCATCGCTGGCCAGGCTGCATTTATTGCCCATCCCTAATTGCCAAGAGGACATTTAAGAGTCAACCACATTGTTGTGGGTCTGGAGTCACGTGTAGGCCAGACCAGGTAAGGATGGCAGTTTCCTTCCCTAAAGGGCATTATCGAAACAGACGATGTGGTGGCTGAAAGGTGTCTTGAGTGAGTGACTAATCAGTGCAGAGTCTATGCAGGGTTAGGAGAGAGAGAACGGAGCAAGTGAGAGAGGATGTTGCAGGCAATAGTGAGGGTGGTTGAGCGTCAGCCTGGGTAGGAGATGGGTACAGTAACAGAGTGAGTATGAGGAGCAGAGAGAAGATGGTGATACTGTGGTGGGTTGGAGAAGATCACTTACCATCTTCCAGGGACTTTCATTTTTGTGTGGTCTGAAAGAGTGGAAAATGCTTGTCAGCGATGTAGGAAAGCTGAGGCTTGTGGAACTGTTGATGAATAGGGAGATGTGGTTGAGTTTACTGGCACTGCCAATTAATTATTTAATTATGTTGAGCCCAGGCAGGAAGTACCTATCTATATGGTGAAATCTGTCAACTGGCTACAACCACAACTTCACCCTCAACTAGGGTAACAATTGCATTGTCTATGGCTGTCAAACTGGGCATTGCTTTAACTAATTGTGATGAATAAAAGATTGTGGGCTTTGAAGACTAGCTTAACATGGAGAAATATGTTCATGGATAGACAAGGGCAACTAAAATCATAATGTGATCATCTCATTCAGATGTGTCAAGTATGTTTCATGGGATAGGAAGAAAGGTCCATAATTGCTCTTTACACTTGGTCATCCATTTTTGATCGTGAGAAGGTAATGGTGACTTTCTTCTTGAACAATTGCTGTCTACATGATGGAGCTACCTCAACAGTGCCGTTAGCCGCGGAGTTTTGTGCATCTGACCCTGCAATAAGGAACGTACGGTGATAAATATCCAAGTTGGGTTAGTGCATGATTGAGATTGTGCATTGGCCTGCAGAAGATGGAGTGTTGCTGAAAGTGGCTTGGATGATATGTCCAACCTGATCTGCTTAAAGTTGAAACTGGCTATCTGAAGTGGGACAAAGTTTCATTCACCCCCAAATCTGCCACAAGTAACTGTCTGCATCTGGAATCCAAATATGCCATTGGCTGTTTTTCTATGTTAGTATAATAGGAGCCTCGTGAACCCTTGATATGCACAGCTTCAACTCTTCCATTGCTGGTTGCTTATTCCAAGTATTTCTTTGTATAGGTTAAGTATCTTTCCTTTGAATATTTATTCTCTCCTGTAAGATGTCAGCTCACACTTACATGAAATCTCCTGGCCAATATAAAAGGCAAAGGACCCGTCCTGGCTGATGCTTGATCTCTGAATAGTAGCACTGAGGGAATGCAAGAATAACAGCCAGGCTCCAGATGCTCACAATAATAACTTTGGTTGTAGTTGCTGATAGTCTTGGCTGTAAAGGATGTATAATGACCATGTACCTACAAAAACAGGAAAGAAAATGAATCAATCAGTCCTTTCTATAGTTAATTTGGTAGATTGGATATAATACATATCCTGTACTTATGGGAAATTTCTTCTTTTGATTCCTTTTTCAGTGAATTTCCATGAACATTTTCGCACCATCGAAGAAAATTCAATGCAGCTTGCTCTCTTTCTCTCCTGTTGGACAAAAGTCAAATGAACTTGTCCAGGAAATATGGTAACCAATTTGAGCAGAACATTGTTCCATGAACAACTTGATAATGATTGGATGATGTATTTTTGAGATGTACTTGAAGGATAAGTGTCGGCAGGATCCTGAGAGAATATCCCTTTTCTTCAAAACGTGGGACCATTTATGTTATCTTGAGACTATAGATGGGTCCTTATTTTAAATTTTGTCAGAAAGTGCAACACTCACTCCATGCTACAGCGATTCAGTCCTTAAAAAGTAGATAGTGTTAGATATGAAAGTACTTCAGCAATCCATGGTAAGAAGCTGTATGAATGTAAAACCCTCTCTCAATATAATCCAGATAAACAAATTCATGACTATGCAATCAGTGAGTAATCTCCGATACTTTTTGAAACCAGCTTTCTGAAGTTACAATAACAACAGTTTGCGTCAAGTAGCACCTGTAATATTTCAAAATGGAGGAAAAAATGCTAATTCATCTAGGGTTAAGACCTGAAGTCAAAAACATTTGTGTTTTTCCAAGAAGTATTGAGATGTGTAGATGCAATGGGTTTAAAGGTGCAGGAGTTCTAAAGAGGGAGTCCGTAGCATCTGGAGAATGTGACACCAATTACAAAGGAAAGGGAGGTGCAAAGAAACTAAATCCAAACAGCTAAATCAGGTGTGCAAGGCTGCAGGAGAGTGCTAGTGAGAAGATTTGAGGATGAAAACAGGTGTTTAAATTCAATACAATTGGAAGCAGGAGTAAGAACAGAGCAGAGGACTTGATGACGGATGAGTTGGACATAGTAGACCTGCATATGAGCAGCTATGTTTCTGCAAAGTTGAAGAATGACCAGCCAACAAAGACTGTACTATTGTAACAATGTCCACAGGTAACAAACATTTACATTGAGGTTTAGTGAGCACAATTTAATTGTTTGGAAAAGCAACAAACTGGGTGGGCACTTGAGAGAGACAGGATTGCAGGACAACAGGCAGTGCACTCTGGACTATTCTTCCGCATTCTAACCTCCATACACTTGACGTCATCCAAACCTCTGCTGCTTATGTTTCAACCAGCATGAAGTTCCACCATCACTCCTGAGCTTGCTGTCATACAGTGACTCCTAATAAAGCAACATTTTGATTTTCTAATTCTCATCTTTCATCCCAAATATCCCAGGGCCTCACCCTCCTTTTAACTGTAATTTCCTATAGACTCACAACCATCCAGCCCAACTGCACTCCTCTAATTCTGGCCCTTTGAGTGTGTAAATTTTAATTGTTCCACCATTGGTGACAGCAACTTTACTCTTGCCCTTAAGCTCTAGAATACTCTCCCTGCTCTCTGCCTCTCTATTTTACTTTCTTCTTTAAGCTACACCCTGAAACCTACTACTCTGACCAAACCTTTTTCTTCTGGCCCAAAATCTCCTCATGTGGCTCATTGTCATATTTTGTTTTATAATACGTCTATGAGATGCCCTGGTCATTTTATTACTTTAAAAATGTTACATAAAAAGAAGGTATTGTTGCTGCAATATATCATTCCCAATTCTTGCCACAATGTTGTCTCAGGGTCCTCTTTTAAATCTATTGCAAAACTGAGCAAACAGACCTTTCCAGTTCTATTACTTAGATGGCCATATTTATTGGGGTGAAAAAGTATTTTGAACAAATGAGAATAATCAGTTCCCAGTAGTTAATTCAGAAAGATTACAGGTTCAGTTTCCAGTAAAGATTTAAAAATTCTCCTACTCAAGGAATATTGGATGGTCAAACTTTTCAATCTCTTTGACCAAGTTTTTGATTGCTTGTCCTCATATTTCTGTGACTCAGGGTCAGACTTTGCTTCTGTGAAGTATATTGGTCAGACTGATCAAACTAGAAACAAGTTATAGAAGGTAAATAATAGGCAACAGAAATTAAAGAAGCATCAAACCCAGCCAATACCAATTGTTTGCTCAAGTATGAATTTAAATCAATGCTTATTCCTACATGAACATAGATGCATTTACTGAAATAATTAAATTTGCAAATATAATGACTACAAGCTCTTGCATGTCTGTTGAGATATTCACCCTTGAATAAATCATTCAGAAAACTCTGACCTCTTGAGCTGACTCTCTAAATTACAACATCAGCGAAATTTTCAAAACAAACCATTTAATTGGCCGAAAAGTGACATCCTGTGGTTTTGCAGGACACTATACAAAAGGACTAAACTGAGAGTTCTGAGAAAGGGTCACTGGACCCGAAACGTTAACTGTAATTTTTATCCACAGATGCTGCCGGATCTGCTGAGCTTTTCTAGCAATTTCTGTTTTTGTTTTTGATTTCCAGCATCTGCAGTTCTTTCAGTTTTTATACAAATGGATTTTTTACTTCCATGTTTACGTTTAGATGAGGCATTGTTCAGCAGTGAAGAATATTTGTTTTAGAGCATTCATGTGTATTAGTTAATTTTATTTGTACCTGAAGACAGTGGGATTGGTAGATAAAGTACTTAAGAAGGCATATGGGATAGTTGCCTTGATTAGCCATGGCACAGAGTTAAAAGCAGGGAGATTTTGCTCGAACTGTATAAAATGGTAGACAGGCCACAGATAGAGAACTGTGTGCAGTTCTGGAATCTACATAATAGGAAAGATGTGATAGCGCTGGAAAGGGTAGAGATGAGATTTACCAGAATGTTGCCTGGAGAGTTTCAGTTAGAAGAGAGATTGGATAGACTGGGATTGTTTTCCTTGGAGCAGAGGAGACTGAGGGGAGACATGATTGAGTTGTATAACATTGGGGAGCATAGATAGGGTAGGCAGGAATGAATGTCTCCCCTTGGTGAAGGGATCAATGACCAGGGGACATAGATTTAAGGTTGGGGCAGGACGTTTAGAAGGGATGTAAAGACTTTTTTTTCGCTCAAAGGATGACGGGAATCTGGAACACATTGCCAGTAAGGGTGGTAGAGGCAGAAACCCTCGTGCATTTAAGTACTATTTAGATGTGCACCTGCAATGCCAAGGCATATAAGGCTATGGGCCAAGACAAAGAAATAAGATAGAAGCAGAATTTGTCCATTCAGCCCATCGAGTCTTCTCTGTCATTTGATCATGGCTGATATGTTTCTCAATCCCATTCTCCTCCCTTCTCCCTGTAACCCTTGATTCTCTTACCAATCCAGAACCTATCTATCTCTGTCTTAAATGCACACAATGACTTGGCCTCCACACATTCACCACTGTCTGACTGAAAAAGTTTTCCTTATCTTAATTCTAAAGGACCATCCCTTCAGGTGGCCTCGGGCCCAAGTCTCTCCCACTAGTCGAAATATCTTCTCCATGTCCACTCTATCCAGGCCTCTCAGTATTCGAGAACTTTCAATCAGATCTCCTTCATCCTTCTAAACATCATCAAGTACAGACCCAGAGTTCTCAACTGCTCCTCATATGACAAGTCCTTCATCCCCGGCATCATTCTTGTGAACCTCCTCTGGGCCTGTCCCATGCCAGCACATCCTTCCTTAGAAATGGGGCCCAAAACTGCTCCCAATATTCTGAATGCAGTCTGACCAGAGTCCTCATATAGCCTTAGCAGTACATCCCTGCTCTTGTACTCTAGCCCTCTTGAAAAGTATGCTAAAATTGCATTTGCCTTGCTAACTGCCAATTGAAACTGCATATTAACCTTAAGAGAATTCTGAACAAGGATTCCCAAGTCCCTTTGTGCTTCAGATTTCCAAAGTCTTTCCAATGCAGAAAATAGTCTATGCCTCTATTCTTCCTACCTCACACTTTCCACATTGTATTCCATCTGCTACAAATTTACCCATTTTCCAAACCTGTCCAAGTCCTTCTGCAGCCTGTCTGCTTCCTCAACACTACTTGTCCCTCTACTATCTTTGTGTCATCTGCAAACTTAGCAACAATGCCCTTAGTTTCTTCGCCCAGATCTTTAATGTGTAACGTGAATAGTTGTGGTTCTAACATGGATCCCTGTGGAACTCCACTAGTCACTGGCAGCCATTCCTGAAAAAGACCCCTTCAGCCTTACTGTCTGCCTTCTGCCAGTCAGGCAATCCTGTATCCATGCCAGTACCTTGCCCCTATCACCACAGACTCATTTCATTTAGCAGCCTCCTGTGCGGCACCTTGTCAAAGGCCTTCTGGAAATCCAAAAAGATCATGGCCACTGGTTCTCCTTTGTCTAACTTGCCCATTACCTCCTCAAAGAATTCTATTTGATTTGTCAGGCATGACCTCCCCTTGATAAAGCTGTGCTGACTCAGTCCTATTTTACAACGCATTTCTGGGTACTCTGCAATCTCATCTTTAAAAATAGAGTCTAAAATCTTACCGATGACTGAGGTCAGGCGAACCGGCCTATGGTTTCCTGTCTTCTGCCCCCCTCCCTTCTTAAAAGGGTTGTTAAATTAGCCATTTTCCAGCCCTGAGGAACCATCCCCAATTCCACTGATTCCTGAAAGATCGCCACCAATGCCTCTACGATCTCGTCAGCTATCTCCTTCAGAACCCTGGGGTGTTATCCATCTGGTCCGGGTGATTTATCCACCTTCAGACCTTTCAGCTTCCTCAGCACCTTCTCCTTCATGATAGTCACTAACCTTACCTCTGCCCCCCGACTCTCTTGAAGTTCTAGTCCACTGCTAGTGTCTTTCACTATGAAAACTGATGCAAGGTACCTATTCAGTTCCTGTGCCATTTCTTTGCTCCCCATCACTACTTCTCCAGCCTCAGTTTCCATCAGTCCAATGCCCACTCTTGCCCCGCTCTTAATTTTTAGGTACCTAAAAAAACCTGTTGCAATCTTCTAAAACACTGTTGGCTAACTTACTTTCATATTTCATATACTGCTAAGTATCTATTGATGAAATAGCTATTTTCTAAAATAAAAATCAGGAATTGATGAAACTATTCATTACATTTAGCTTACTTTGATCCCTTATTTAAAAAAAACTGGGACTACCAGACACAGTTCAAAAATCCAATAAGCATATACAACCGTCGATCAGTCTGTGAAGTGACAAGTACCCTACTGTGATGTGTTTGTGAAATAAGTTATGCAGCATTAATCCTGGTAACTTTAGATCTTCTTCCATCAGGTCAAAAGTGCATAAGTTAGTCGAATTAGCGAAAATCAGATCAGCCTAGGGCAACAGCACTTTAACCTGTGTAGCTGCCTCAGTGAGCTGCAGATGTGTGATTTAGAAAATAATAGTTGTCATGTTCAAGGATGAGACTTCTGGATGTGGTCCTCCAGAGCCATTTCATAAGTGTTGAGAAGCTCTCCACCTTGACGAAAAATCAGGCCGAAATATTTGTTCAATGCTTCTGCCATTTCCTCGTTTGCCATGATAATTTCTCTCGATAGACAATCATTGAGATAAAAAGAAGCAAGCATCCTTTTAGTTGGTTACCTAATCTATTGGTCCAACCAGTAGAGTTAACATTTAGTTATAGGCTTGAATTGGCTGGGAGCTTGCAAGTTGTCTGGGTGCCAGAAACCTAGTGTGTGCTGTGTAATTAGGTTCATTATTGCATGCAGGAATAGCAATAACTTGATTTGAGCAGGAACCTATGCTGGAATGAGGATTAGTCATGAATACACAACATCGAGTAGAGCTTCCCACTAGCTTAGAAATGCAACGTAGCCAGTTACATGTTTCAAATCAATCAGAGAAACAATGAGAATTAGTTTAGAATATGTAAAGTACACAAAAGAACAAGTTCAAAAATTCATCACATAGGAATCCATTTGACAGGAACATTGCTTAGTATTGTGATATTTACCTTCTCTCCAACATTATTTGGAAGCCTTACACAAAGGACTTTCCATTAAGCAGCAAGAAAGATTGGTATTTGGACAAAACAAAGGTCACGAAACAATCTTTAGGAAAAAAAGGAGACAGACGGACAAAAGCACATTCCAGTAAACCACTGATTCAGCTAAACAAATAGCAGAATGGTCAAAGACTAGGAAAGTCTATTAAACAATACACTAGAATCAGCACAGATGGTCAGCAAGATGTGCAAATGGATTTTTCCCACAAAGGAGTCTAAATTCCAGAAATGTTAAAAAGTAAGCCCTGTTATGCTAAAGCTTAAAGGATTAAAATCAAAAAGAATCCTACATTAGATAGATTATGTCTTGAGATTTTCTTAACAAATAAAATAATGATGTCTTAGCTGCTATCTTTAGGATCTGAAGTAATGTGTGAGCATTAATTCCAGGAACAATTTATGTGTGTTCCCAACTTCCTGAAATAAAGTAAGGATGATACAATAACTACAGACTGAGTAGCCTCGCAATGGAAAGAATACATAAGGGCATTTTATAAAGTTACAACCAGGAACCATCTAAAAACATAGAACTAAAACTCCCAATGGTATGGGGCGTGTTGTTGGGGAGGGGGTGCTGTTGGTGGCAGTAGGGGTAGACTCTAGCTTGCTTTCTCACACCGACCAACAAAATTTGAAGTGGAGACAACAAGGTGCAGGGCTGGATGAACACAGCAGGCCAAGCAGCATCATAGGAGCAGAAAGGCTGACGTTTCGAGCCTAGACCCTTCATCAGAAAAGGGGGAGGGGAAGGGGGTTCCGAAATAAATAGGGAGAGAGTGGGAGGCGGATAGAAGATGGATAGAGGAGAGGATAGGTGGAGAGGAAACAAACAGGTCGTAGAGGCGGGGATGGAGCCAGTAAAGGTGAGATAAGGGGGGGGGGTGAGGGAGGGGATAGGTCAGTCCAGGGAGGACGGACAGGTCAAGGGGGTGGGATGAGGTCAGTCAGTAGGAGATGGGGGTGCGGCTTGAGGTGGGAGGAGGGGATAGGTGGGAGGAAGAACAGGTTAGGGAGGCGGGGACGAACTGGGCTGGTTTTGGGATGCGGTAGGGGGAGGGGAGATTTTGAAGCTTGTGAAATCCACATTGATACCATTGGGCTGCAGGGTTCCCAAGCAGAATATGAGTTGCTGTTCCTGCAACCTTCGGGTGGCATAGTTGTGGCACTGCAGGAGGCCCAGGATGGACATGTCATCTGAGGAATGGGAGGGGGAGTTGAAATGGTTCGCGACTGGGAGGTGCAGTTGTTTATTGTGAACTGAGCATAGGTGTTCTGCAAAGCGGTCCCTGAGCCTCCGCTTGGTTTCCCCGATGTAGAGGAGGCCACAACGGGTACAGCAGATGCAGTATACCACATTGGCAGATGTGCAGGTGAACATCTGCTTGATGTGGAAAGTCTTCTTGGGGCCTGGGATGGGGGTGAGGGAGGAGGTATGGGGGCAGGTGTAGCACTTCCTGCGGTTGCAGGGAAAAGTGCCGGGTGTGGTGGAGCTGGAGGGGAGTGTGAAGTGGACAAGGGAGTCACGGAGAGAGTGGTCCCTCCGGAAAGCAGATAAGGGTGGGGAGGGAAAGATGTCTTTGGTGGTGGGGTCGGATTGCAGATGGCAGAAGTGTCGGAGGATGATGCGTTGGATCTGGAGGTTGGTGGGGTGGTACGTGAGGACGAGGGGGATTCTTTTTTGG